>NC_079223.1:7683197-7772046 GCF_029633865.1 Lampris incognitus
GGCACAGCACCAATGGCGCCGTGTTAACCCGGGCCTCAGCCAATCCTGTATGGAGCCTCGACTGATCCGGTATGTATCAGTATGCAGCTTGACAAGACCATACATACAACTTTGTATACTGGCTACAAATCATTACTGTTGTTGTTATAATTATAACACAAGTATATAATAGTTTATAATCATCCGTTCCATCCGTCCATCCACTATCCTAACCGCTTATCCTGCTCTCAGGGTCGCGGGGGATGCTGGAGCCTATCCCAGCAGTCCTTGGGTGGCAGGCGGGGAGACACCCTGGACAGGCCGCCAGTCATCACAGGGCCCACACACACACACACACACACACACACACACCTAGGGACAATGTAGTACGGCCGAGTCACCTGACCTCCATGTCTTTGGACTGTGGGAGGAAACCGGAGCCCCCGGAGGAAACCCACACAGACACGGGGAGAACATGCAAACTCCACACAGAGGACGACCCGGGACCACCCCCAAGGTTGGAGTACCCCGGGGCTCGGACCCAGGACTGCTAACCACTGCGTCACCGTGCCACCCATAATATAATATGATATCAATAATATATAAGCATAAAAAGTTATAAAGTCATAATATTAGTATATAATATAATACATGAGCGTAAGTTAATAATTATCCAGCCACAATAAAGCTCTGTATAGTAGGGACACAATGTTGTGCATACATACTTACCTCCAGTATTCTATTTATTATTCCATTTATTTCTCTTGTTTTGTTTTATTTTTTTGTTTTCATTTTTTGTGAGTGATTTATTGAAGCCCTAGAAACGGCTGTAAACTGGAGTCAAATTCCTCGTGTGCATAGGCACGCTTGGCCAATAAAGTTGGTTCTGATCTGGATTCTAGTTTTTCTTTGGCTCCCTGGCTGGTCAGGACATTTGAGAAAAGAGAGACGATAAAGGAAGGGCTGCTCAGCAACCGCAACATCTCTGAAGATGAACACTTACCATGAGACGGAGCAGTACTCACACATGTAGATCAGGCACCAGCTACGTTCGCCTTACTGCAGACTGATAGGTGGGAGGAGACACCTAGTGGACATCCAGGCTACCGTACAAACGCAGCCTCACTACAAGTGAACCAAGAACAAGGCCTGTAAACACAAAAGTATTACTATGGCAATTTAAAAGTTAGGAAATATGCATTTTAAAAGATTGTTTCAGCTGGATTCTCCATGAAATCTGGTCTAGGACACCCTGGACATCCCAACTGAGGTCCTAAGGACTCAAGAGAATCATGGTCTCGGGCTCTCGGCTTGGAGAATGCCTCCTCTGAGGTTATTAGGCTGCAACGTATAGCAAATCATTTGTTAGCAGGTCTGTTATAATTCCTTTCTCCTGTTTTCAGTCAAGAGAAAGGGAGCGTGGTGGTATTACAGTTTCTGCGGTGTGTTACGGCCCCGCCATCTTTAAACAATTTATGGCGACGCCATCAAGCAGACGGTCGTGGCTCACGTGCCGGATGAAGACCTTGTTGGTCAAAACGTAGCAGTGATAAAACTGCCTGGGGACTCAGCGCTCCGTGGGCGAATCTGATCAAATGTACACCATGGCAACACCGGCGCAGCGCTCTGTCAAGGTAGTGACCAAAAAATGACCCGAATAACATTAATGTTATGAAAGAGCTATTTATCCTTTTTTTCACCCCCAAGAATCAGAATATTATATTTGTCAAGTTTGGTTTGGTTTGTTTGTCAGGAATTTGCCTTGGAGGCTCAGGTGCACAAACACTACGACAACTCAAAGGAGTTGACAGCCCAAAGGGATAGTGGTAGACATACAGCCAGACAGTGTGTGTGTATATATATATATATAAATATATATATATAAATATATATATATATATATATATATATATATATATATATATATATATATATATATATATATATATATATATCCAATTCAAACTTTATTGCAGACTCAGGGTCCATAACAGACAAAGACAAAAAGGTAAAAGACAAACCCCAGACAATACACAGAGTAAACACAATAAAATAACATAAATGGAACAAGTCAGTGTCTTATAAGAGGGCAGCTATACCAGTGGTCCCACTGCCGGGATTGGTAGCGTGTGGCACTGAATCTTATTTTAGTTAAACTCTTGATGATTACATTATCAGAGTCACTGAGCCGGCAAATACATTTTATACATGAGATGTCTTGGAAGAGCCTGAAAGGTACTGACTCCTGCAGCCACAAACATTTCACTTGCACTACACCATCTGGGTCTTTTTAGCAGTATTCTCATAGCATCGTTACAAGCTACTCGAAGCCTCTGTAAGCTCGCTCTTTTATAGTTTGACCACAGGGGTACAGTATAGAGTGTTGTACAATATGCTCTGAACAGACACATCTTCACACTTAACTGAACACATAGCAAACTTGCGTGACAGAGTGTTTGCTTGTGCATACATCATGCGGCATTCATTGCCTATAAACATCAGCATCATCTGTCATTTGTTCAGTAATATAGTGCCTGAGATATTTCATCTTATTACATACCCCAAGATTATTATCAGACAATTTAAAATCAGGAAATTTTGGTTCTGCAGATCATGACAACACTCTTACTAGCATTGTGTTTGATATCATGCTCCACACCGTACACAGAACATATATCAAGGAGCTGCTGGAGACCAGCGCTACAGGGACTAAGGATGGCAAGGTCATCTGCATACATAATACGGTTCACCAAGGCATTACCCATCATGCACCCGGTGTTACAGGCTTTCAGCTGCTTGGACAAATCATCAATATATAAATTGTAGAGAAATGGAGACAGAATTCCCCCTTGTCTGACACTACTGCTGACCTCAAATGGGGCTGAAACACTATTACCCCATTTCACTTGCATAGTCTGTGGGCATACCAATAAGCCATAACTCTCCCAATGTATTTAGGCACCCCTCTTTGACTCAATTTAACAAACAACATTCTGTGATTAACACGATCAAAAGCTTTAGAAGCATCAATAAAACACATAAGAACCAATGAGTTTTGGCCTCTATGTTTGTTAATAATTTCCTTTAAGGCATATATACATAAGTCAGTGCCATGTTTAGCTTTAAAATCAAACTGGTTATCAGTGGAGTTGATAAATTCATGCACTCTATCCAGCAGGATTCTTTCTAGGACTTTTGACAGTATGCTGGTTAGAGCTATAGGACTGTATTTCTCTAGGCTGCAGCCTTTACCAGATTTGTCCTTAATGACTGGCACTAACAGTACAGACAACCTTGAGTCTGGTAACAAGCCATGGACCATAAAGCCAGAAAAACAAATAGCAAGGAGAGGAGCTATCCTCGGACTGGCATATTTAAGGTGTTCAGCAGTAATATGATCTAAGCCACTTGCCTTGTTAACAGACAGCTTGTTTATAGCTTGGTATGCCTCATGTGACATGATCACCATTGACTCATCACTCTCAATATTGCCCACCTTATACAGATCACTTTGGACACAATTGAATAAGGTACTATAATGCTGTCGCCATAACTCAGAGGTCAATAATGTCTGTACTGGAGATACCACCAACAGAGCATAGTAGAGATGTTTTATAGTTGTTGACAACTCTCACCTTTTTCCAAAAATTAGCAGGATAATTTCCTAGCAGCTTCTAACCCAGCCACTGAGGATGTAACCCAGCCACTGAGGATGCACAAGCCAGTGCATTCTTAGGGCCGGTCCCAAGCCCGGATAAATGGGGAGGGTTGCGTAAAATCTTTGCCAAATCAAATATGCGGATCATAAAAAAGATTTCCATACTGGATCGGCCGAGGCCCGGGTTACCAATGACCGCCACCGGTACTGTTAACCAGCAGGGTGCCGGTGGAAACTATGCTACTGTTGGGTGAAGGAGAAGGAGAGGGGGAAGGCATGTCCAGAGGCAGCGGGAGAGGAGAAAGGGTAGGAGTGTGGAGGTGAGAGTTGGAACTTTGAATGTTGGCACTATGACTGCTAAAGGGAGAGAGCTGGCTGATATGATAGAAAGAAGAAAGGTAGGTATACTGTGTGTGCAAGAGACCAGGTGGAAGGAGAGTAAGACCAGGAGTATTGGAGGTGGGTTCAAACTCTTCTACCATGGTGTGAATGGGAGGAGTAATGGGGTAGGGGTAATCTGAAGGAAGAGTATGTCAAGAGCGTGCTGGAGGTGAAGAGAGTGTCAGACAGAGTGATGAGTATGAAGCTGGAAATTGAAGGTTTATTCCTGAATGTTATCAGCGCATATGCCCCGCAAGTTGGATGTGAGATGGAAGAGAAAGAAGAATTCTGGAGTGAGTTGGATGACGTGGTGGAGAGGGTACCCAAGGAGGAGAGAGTGGTGATTGGAGCGGACTTCAATGGACATGTTGGTGAAGGGAACAGAGGTGATGAGGAGGTGATGGCAAGGTATGGTGTCAAGGAGAGAAATGTAGAAGGACAGATGGTGGTGGATGGCTGTGGTGAATACATATTTCAAGAAGAGGGAGGAACACAGGGTGACGTACAAGAGTGGAGGAAAGTGCACACAGGTGGACTATATCTTATGTAGAAGGCGCCATCTAAAAGGGATTGGAGACTGCAAGGTGGTGACAGGGGAGAACGTAGCTAGGCAGCATCGGATGGTGGTATGTAGGATGACTTTGGAGACCAAGAAGAGGAAGCGAGTGAAGACACAGCCGAAGATCAAATGGTGGAAGTTGAAGAAGGAAGACTGTTGTGTGGAGTTCAGGGAGGAGTTAAGACAGGCACTGGGTGGTAGTGAAGAGCTGCCAGATGGCTGGACAACCAGGGAGACAGCTAGGAAGGTACTTGGTGTGTCATCAGGACAGAGGAAGAAAGACAACGAGACTTAGTGGTGGAATGAGGAAGTACAGCAAAGTATACGGAGGAAGAGGTTGGCAAAGAAGAAGTGGGATAGTCAGAGAGATGACGAAAGTAGACAGGAGTACAAGGAGACACAGCGTAAAGAAAAGAGAGAGGTGGCAAAGGCAAAGGAAAAGGCGTATGGTGAGTTGTATGACAGATTAGACACTAAGGAAGGAGAAAAGGACTTGTACCCATTGGCTAGACAGAGGGACCGAGCTGTGAAGGATGTACAGCAAGTTAGGGCGATCAAGGATAGAGATGGAAATGTGCTGACAAGCGAGGAGAGTGTGCTGAGAAGGTGGAAGGAATACTTTGAGGGGCTGATGAATGAAGAAAATGAGAGAGAGAGAAGGTTGGATGATGTGGGGATAGTGAATCAGGAAGTTCAGTGGATTAGCAAGGAGGAAATGAGGGCAGCTATGAAGAGGATGAAGAGTGGAAAGGCAGTTGGTCCTGATGACATACCTGTGGAGGCACGGAGATGTTTAGGAGAGATGGCAGTGGGGTTTTTAACTAGATTGTTTAACACCATCTTGGAAAGTGAGAGGATGCCTGAGGAGTGGAGAAGAAGCATACTGGTACCGATTTTCAAGAACAAGGGTGATGTGCAGAACTGTAGCAACTACAGAGGTATAAAGTTGATCAGCCACAGCATGAAGATTTGGGAAAGAGTAATAGAAGATAGGTTAAGAGGAAAGGTGATGATTAGCGAGCAGCAGTATGGTTTCATGCCACGAAAGATGCAATGTTTGCTTTGAGAATGTTGATTGAGAAGTATAGAGAAGGCCAGAAAGAGTTGCATTGTGTCTTTGTAGATTTAGAGAAAGCATATGACAAGGTGCCGAGAGAGGAGGTGTGGTATTGTATGAGGAAGTCGGGAGTGGCAGAGAAGTATGTAGGAGTGGTGCAGGATATGTATGAGGGAAGTGTGACAGTGGTGAGGTGTGTGGTTGAAATGACAGATGGGTTCAAGGTGGAGGTGGGATTACATCAGGGATCGGCTCTGAGCCCTTTCTTGTTTGCAATGGTGATGGACAGGTTGATGGACGAGATCAAGCAGGAGTCTCCATGGACGATGATGTTCGCGGATGACATTGTGATCTGTAGCGAGAGTAGGATGCAGGTTGAGGCGAGCCTGGAGAGGTGGAGGTATGCACTGGAGAGAAGAGGAATGAAAGTCAGTAGGAGTAAGACGGAATACCTATGTGTGAATGAGAGGGAGGACAGTGGAATGGTGAGGATGCAAGGAGTGGAGGTGACGAACACATGAGTTTAAATACTTGGGGTCAACTGTCCAAAGTAACGGGAAGTGCAGTAGAGAGGTGAAGAAGAGAGTGCAGGCAGGGTGGAGTGGGTGGAGAAGAGTGTCAGGAGTGATCTGTGACAGAAGGGTCCCAGCAAGAGTTAAAGGGAAGCTTTACAACATGGTTGTGAGACCAGCTATGTTATATGGTTTGGAGACAGTGGCACTGATGAAAAGACAGGAGGCGGCGCTGGAGGTGGAGGAGGCAGAGGTGAAGATGATAAGATTTTCATTGGGAGTGATGAAGAAGGACAGGATTAGGAACGATTATGTTAGAGGGACCGCTCAGGTTGGACGGTTTGGAGACAAAGCAAGAGAGGCAAGACTGAGATGGTTTGGACATGTGTGGAGGAGAGATACTGGGTATACTGGGAGAAGGATGCTGAATATGGAGCTGCCAGGGAAGAGGAGAAGAGGAAGGCCAAAGAGGAGGTTTATGGATGTGGTGAGGGAGGACATGCAGGTGGGCTGGTGTGACAGAGGAAGACGCAGAAGACAGGAAGAAATGGAAACGGATGATCCGCTGTGGCGACCCCTAACGGGAGCAGCCGAAAATAGTAGTAGTAGTAGTAGTAGTAGTAGTAGTAGATTCTTAGGTTATTTTGCTCTAAACACATTCCTCTGTCTAATAAATAAAGATTTTCAGCTGAAATATTTCATTCATCGAGGCCTATATTGTGTTTTTAGGTGTTCCCTTTATTTTTTTGAGCAGTGTATTTAGGATGAACATGATTTATTGCGGCGGCACGGTGGTGCAGTGGTTAGCGTGGTCGCCTCACAGCAAAGAAGGTTCTGGGTTCGAGCCCCGGGGTAGTCCAACCTTGGGGGTCGTCCCCGAGTCGTCCTCTGTGTGGAGTTTGCATGTTCTCCCCGTGTCTGTGTGGGTTTCCTCCGGGTGCTCTGCAGTCCAAAGACATGTAGGTCAGGTGAATCGGCCATACTAAATTGTCCCTAGGTGTGTGGGTGTGTGTGTCTCGGCCCTGTGATGGCCTGGCGGCCTGTCCAGAGTGTCTCCCCGCCTGCCGCCCAATGACTGTTGGGATAGGCTCCAGCATCCCGTGACCCTGAGTAAGGATAAGCGGTTTGGATAATGGATGGATGGATGATTTATTGTTGGCCTCCATGGGCGCCCCCTAGCGGCTGGGTCCCAGAAAGCGCCCCCCCCCCCAAGGGCAGCCCTGATCTTAACCACACCAAACCCACATCTAATATCAGCTTCCTCCAACGCAATACCTAAACTTAAGTATCTTGAACTTTACGCCTAAGCTTATCCTTACCTAAACTGCCGTTTCCTGTCTGAAAGGCTGTCTTGGTGGAAGGATCACATAATCTGACCGGTCACAGATTTTTGTGTAACACCGGAAACCAGAGGCGAATCTATGCCAAGAGTCGGGTTAAGAATTGGAGAGAAAAACAAAAGACTTTTCCCTTCATAAGAAAATATGGGTTTTAGTTAACTGTGGAAACTACATGGCTGACGGTAGTTGATGGCTGCAAAGATAACATGGATTTTAACTTTGTTCACTACCACTCCACTACTGAAAGATTTAATTGAATCAGTGAATGAATAACATATTTTTAGATACCTTCCAAGAACTGAGGTCAGAAAAATGGTGAGAATTATCAACTATTTCCAGACTCACATACTATGTACGTTGGTGTTAAGATAGCAATTTGGAAATCATCGCAGTAAGTCACAGAAAGCAAGCTTGATGACTGTATTTCACCATTTTTCTTCAGATTTATTTGTTTGTCCCCCGCTCGTGTTATGTAATCCACCTCTTGACGAGCTGCCATGCTACAGCCTAACTCTCACTTTTTCAGTTGTTATACAGTTTTACCTACGGATCTCCTCCCATTGATCCACCCATCGAAGCAATCCTGAAATATTTTGACTAATTTCCCAGTTGGGGGGGGGGTATCTCTTTTCTTGTTAGTGTGTTGATTAGGAGGGAGTTGATTTGATGTTTGCAGAAGTAGGTGGTCTTAGTTAAAGCGTTGGAGAGATGCAAGGCATGATGTGATTTGGGCCTATCTGCTGCATCGACCTCTGATCACACTTCAGTGGCTCTGCCGTCTCAACTCAGCGTCCCAAATCCTAATTGTCGACACGGCTCGAAGTTCGCGCAAAATGTCACCTCGGTTGTATTTTCTCATCGATTTTGACTCATCAGCCGCCTGATCAACAAATCAATGAACTGACAATCAATCAGATTGTATTCGTATAGCGCTTTTCACACAACCAAATGTAACACAAAGTGCTTCACACAATAAAATCTCTCCCCCTCACAAAAAAAAAGTACAGGCAAATTTTTATAAAAGTACAGACAAGTTTAAAAGTGAGTTAGTAAAATAATAAAAGTGCCATAAACACTGATTAATTGAAAGTAACAACAGAGCAGAATATATAAAAATAGCAAAATATATAAAACACACACACACACACTATGAACTTAGCTGTAGGCTGTTTTGAAGAGTAAGGTTTTTAACCTGCTTTTAAATGTGTCCAGTGTGGGGGCCTCTCTCAGGTCCTCAGGCGGGGCGTTCCATCTACTTGGGGCGTAATGAGGGACGGTTAAAAGACCACTGCCATCGGACCTGAGAGTTCTTGCTGGTTTGTAAGGAATTAACATGTCTTTTATATAGTGTGGTGCAAGGCCATTTAGCGCTTTGTGTACAATTAACGGAATTTTAAAATCGATTCTAGTTTTGACGGGGAGCCAATGCGGAGATCTGAGAACAGGTGTAATGTGCTCATACTTCTTAGCTCTGGTGAGAACACGTGCTGCTGCATTTTGAATTAACTGTAGCTGCCGCACAACTGATTTTGGGAGGCCGGTGAATAGTCCATTGCAGTAGTCTAGTCTACTTGTTATAAAAGCATGGATTCATTTCTCACAGTCTGATATTGATAGAAAGCCTCTTAGTTTTGAAATGTTTTTAAGATGGTAGAAGGCTGATCTTGTGAGATGAATGATGTGGCTCTTATAATTTAGATCACTGTCTTTGATTACACCAAGATTTCTCGCTTCGCTTTTGCACCCCAGAGACAGAGAGCTGAGATGAGCTGCAATTCTGTCCCGAGTCTTTGCACTGAAATAAGCATTTCTGTCTTGTCTTTGTTCAGTTGTAAAATGTTCTCTGACATCCATAGATTAATATCATCAATGCATTGAATTAGGGAACGTATGGGATCGAGGTCATCGGAAGATAGGGATATGTGCAGTTGTGAATCATCCGCATAATTATGGTAATTTCTTTTGTGTTTCTGTATATCATGTGCAAGTGGGAGCATATAGCGATTGAATAGTAGTGGTCCAAGAATCGTACCTTGATTATACCCACTTTGTCCGAGGAAATGTCTCCAATAGACACAAAGAACTGCCTGTCCTGAAGGTAGGTTCTAAACCAGTTGAGAACCGGGCCAGAAAGGCCGACCCATTTTTCTAATCTCTCTAGCAAAATATCATGATCAGCAGTGTTGAAGGCGGCACTGAGATCCAGGAGCACAAAAACAGACAATTTATTACAATCTGTGTTCATATGCAGATCATCCACAACTTTGATAAGTGCTGTTTCTGTGCTATGGTGAGATCGAAAACCTGATTGATAAATGCCTAGAGGGTTGTTAGATATTAAATAGTTATTAAATTGAGAATAAACTGTTTTTTCAAGGATTTTGCTGAGGAATGGGAAGTTGGAGATGGGCCTGTAGTTGGCAATAGCTGTCGCATCAAGATTACTCTTCTGCAGAAGTGGTTTAATGACCGCTGTTTTAAGTGCTGCAGGAAATATACCTGCCTGAACAGAGCAGTTAATACTTTCTAAATGTCATGTGCTGAGCAATTAAAAACATTTTTAAAAAAGTTGGTAGGGAGAGAATCCAAGCAGCAGGTGGATGACCTGAGCTGCCTAACAATGTTGTCTAGACTTTGAAGGTCTAGAGGGTCAAAGTGAGACATGGCGCCAGTGATATTTCTGGAGAACTGGAGGGTGGGTTCATTACTGGATCTTGAGGCGCCAATGTTCTGTCTAATGGCAATCATTTTGTTATTGAAGAATGTAGCGAATTGCTCACATTTTTCAGTGGACAGCATCTCTGATGGGTTTGGAGGTGGTGGATTAATAATTGGTCAATAGTAGAGAAAAGCACTTTACTATTGTTCATATTTTCATTAATGATTTTAGAGAAAAAAGACTGTCTGGCCTGTATAATGAGCAATGACAATGAGCCTTAGATTCCCCTGAAGATTGTGAGAAATATCTGCCAATAATTTTCATCATCATCAGGTCGAGTATCTTCGGATGAAAGGATACTGTTATGAAACAATAAAAGGCTGATAATGTAATAAAAACCTTGAACCAATAATGTAAAACATTTTTGCCGGTAACAGTTGACACATACACTCACTGGCCACTTTATTAGGTACACCTTGCTAGTACCGGGTTGGACCCCCTTTTGCCTTCAGAACTGCCTTAATCCTTCGTGACATAGATTCAACAAGGTACTGGAAACATTCCTCAGAGAGTTTGGTCCATATTGACATGATAGCATCACGCAGTTGCCGCAGATTTGTCGGCTGCACATCCATGATGCGAATCTCCCGGTCCACCACATCCCAAAGGTGCTCTATTGGATTGAGATCTGGTGACTGTGGAGGCCATTTGAGTACAGTGAACTCATTGTCATGTTCAAGAAACAAGTCTGAGATGATTCGAGCTTTATGACATGGCGCGTTATCCTGCTGGAAGTAGCCATCAGAAGATGGGAACACTGTGGTCATAAAGGGAAGGACATGGTCAGCAACAATACTCAGGTAGGCTATGGCGTTGACACGATGCTCAATTGGTACTAAGGGGCCCAAAGTGTGCCAAGAAAATATCCCCCACACCATTACACCACCACCACAAGCCTGAACCGTTGATACAAGGCAGGATGGATCCATGCTTTCATGTTGTTGACGCCAAATTCTGACCCTACCATCCGAATGTCGCAGCAGAAATCGAGACTCATCAGACCAGGCAACGTTTTTCCAATCTTCTATTGTCCAATTTTGGTGAGCCTGTGCGAATTGTAGCCTCAGTTTCCTGTTCTTAGCTGACAGGAGTGGCACCCGGTGTGGTCTTCTGCTGCTGTAGCCCATCTGCCTCAAGGTTCGACGTGTTGTGCGTTCAGAGATGCTCTTCTGCATACCTCGGTTGTAATGAGTGGTTATTTGAGTTACTGTTGCCTTTCTATCAGCTCGAAGCAGTCTGGCCATTCTCCTCTGACCTCTGGCATCAACAAGGCATTTTCGCCCACAGAACTGCCGCTCACTGGATATTTTCTCTTTTTCGGACCATTCTCTGTAAACCCTAGAGATGGTTGTGCGTGAAAATCCCAGTAGATCAGCAGTTTCTGAAATACTCAGACCAGCCTGTCTGGCACCAACAACCATGCCACATTCAAAGTCACTTAAATCTCCTTTCTTCCCCATTCTGATGCTCGGTTTGAACTGCAGCAGATCGTCTTGACCATGTCTACATGCCTAAATGCATTGAGTTGCTGCCATGTGATTGGCTGATTAGAAATTTGCGTTAACGAGCAGTTGGACAGGTGTGCCTAATAAAGTGGCCGGTGAGTGTATATGGACTAATATGTGAGTTTTAAGTGCTAGCACACAAAATGCATTCAATAAGCGTGATTGTGAAGTGTCATAAATTCATTTTTTACTCACAGTTATCACCAGAACTATATTCTGAGAGCCCACTTTGCAAAAAAAAAAGTACCTGCTCTTTTTAAAACTGTTAAAGTCACAGCAAATCCTGCCGTAGCTGACAGATCTTTCATTTGATCAGTTTCCAGGACAAGAGTCAACACATGCATTGTCCTCCGATGTCAGTTACACTCTGAATTGTTGTTGTGCAAACTGTGCCAAGGCTTGAAAAAGTGAACGCATTAAGAAATTTCACTATTGTAAGCAGCTGTGCAAATTAGGCAGTTTTTCTCTTTACAGTAATGTAGCAGGTTACTGCATTATTCTGTAATGTGTCACATCATTGTGATATGTTACAGTATCAAGACATTATAATGCAATATGTTATGGGCAAAATTGTTATTGCATTATTGGTTAAACTAGGAGAACCCCGCTACGATGTAGTGGTTTGGTTATCCACCCGTCTAAATCTCCCTCCTCTTCATCCTGCCAACTAACCGCCTTCCCCCTGCCCCTAACCCCCCCCCACTCCAACTCCCTCCCCCAAATGCTCAGAATCACCCGAAATGCCGAGAAAAGTGGTTTTTAGCCATTTTTAGAAAATGCATATTTTGCATAATTATGCATAAATATTATAATTATATTTTAATGTTCTGCTATTTTTCTGGTCCTCTCTGGAACAATACCTACCACCTCCAAAAAAAAATTAGGATCATAAGTGCATTTTTGCAAAAATGCATATATTTTGCATAATGCCAAAACATTTCTAAGTCCCAGAATTTTTTTTTTATATAGGTGGAAAAAAAATCAAAAATGCTCAGAATCATCTGAAATGCCGAGAAAAGTGGTTTTAGCCATTTTTAGAAAAATTCATATTTTGCATATTTATGCATAATTATGCATAATTTTAATTGTCTGGGATTTTCCCCGTACTCTCTGAGACAATACCTACCACCTCCACAAAGAATTAAGATCATAAGTGCTTTAGTTTTCGGTCCCGCTATCTACACTAACTAACACACACACACACACATACATTCCGAAAATATGAGTAGATATTTTACTACATTATCAGCTTTATTGTATTTGATTTTAATTACATTGCAGTGGCGGCTGGTGCTAAGTTTTTTGGGGGGGGCACAATTTACCTTGACGCAGCACACCTGCCAGCTGCTTTAATGTCCACACAGTCACAGAGTTATTTATAAGGACAATGTAGCCTATAGATGTTATCAGGGCTCGTAGACGGTGGATGATTGACAGTCGAGACGAGGCGTGGTGGTGGGTGTGAACACGATTGACAGCCACCAGAATTGTCCAGTCACATTAGATAAAAAAAACATTAACACGATACCAATTCGCTGCCGATAACAGTGGGAGTGGAAGAAACCAATCAGGCAGCAGCCTCAGGTCACCTGCTCGCCACAAGTTGGAGGGCTCATAGTTTGAGGGCTTGCGTGCACGTGCGGTCGGTTCTCCTCCCACGTCTTCATGGTGACGGTGGTCGCCATTTGGATGCTGCCTGCCCTTCCTCTCCTCACATAAGTTTTTCTTTTATTACATGATGCTGCTGGTCGCGTGGCTTGGGTCCTGGACTGCTCCGTTGGCGTGTGGACACTGCTTGGCATCCTGTGCATCATGTTCTTCATAAATGTTATGTCCATTATAATTCTGTTCTCCTCTTTCAATGCTGTATTGTGTTAATTGCGTGAACACAACATCCATTGCACGCTGTCCGTCTTGGGAGAGAGATCCTCCTCTGTTGCTCTCCCTGATGTTTCTTCCTATTGTTTCTCCCTGTTAAAGGTTTTTTTTTAGGGAGTTGTTCCTTATCCGATGAGAGGGTCTAAGGACAGGATGTTGTGTTGCTGTTAAGCCCACTGAGGCAAATTTGTAATTTGTGATATTGGGCTATACAAATAAAATTGATTTGATTTGATTTGATATGGTTTGGCCGGCGCCCCTCACCCAGGAAGTATACTGTCACGTGCGTGGATAAGAAGACACGCTGGCCGCTGGCTAGCGGGTCGGACCCTTTAGTCCAGTGGTTCTCAACCTTTATGGGGTCCTGGACCTCCTGCGTATTTTTGATCTACCCTGAGGACCCCTCCACCTGATCTTGGGGGAGGGGGTTGCAATTTGATAGAAACAGTAGAAACTGCATTTTAAATTGCATTATAGCATTTATTCACTCTTTGGGGCAAAAATAAGAGCTTTCAGTTGTAACTTAGATATAGTTAACAAAACAGAATTCTTATGCAGTAACTTTCAGATATATGTAACAAAACAGAATATGTATTCAGTAACTTTCAGATATATGTAACAAAACAGAATATGTATTCAGTAACTTTCAGATATATGTAACAACAGACTTTTTATGCAGTGACTTTTAACAATGCAAACGGGAGCGAATCTCTTATTAAAATACAATAAATTACACTTGTGAAACAGATGTAATTAGAGAAAAAAATTCCTGTTACCCTTTATAGTTTAGGTAGATAAAGGTCTCAGTCACATTTGAGTAAAATAATCCTATTTCTATAAATGTCATAGGATCATTTTTTTAAAGATATTTTATTTTCACGGACCCCTTGCAATTACACCACGGACCAATAGGGGTCCGCGGACCCCCGGTTGAGAAACACTGCTTTAGTCGACTGGTTAACGGTGCCTCCTGCGGTGCGGGCGACACGGGTTCGCGTCCCGGCCGCGGCAGTTCCCGTGGCTGCGTCGTCCCCCGAATTCGCTACAATATGTATCCAGTCAGAAATCACCCAAACACCATATGTAACGCTGCTGACAGGCTCTCTCTCGCAGACTGAAAAACACTTTTATTTCCTAATTACTTGCATCATATTACTAAACCATATTTAACACGTTTAAGGAGATTTTCATCTCTTGGCGTTTGAAGCCCCAGCGCCCTGTACTGTACTGGCCAGCCGCCACTGACAGCCTTTCCCGGGCGCTCATTCTTTCCACGTGGCCCTTGGGTCTTTCAATAATGGGGGGAAAAAGTTGCTTAATTGACTAACGAGGCAATTATCGCCCTCCATTAGAATAACCGTTGTTTAAACGACGAGGAGCCTGGTTGCTCGTTTGGCCCGCATCCCCCCCCTAATGGCATCAGGGCAGGAGCTGAAGACACTTTTACCTTTCATACTCACACGTCCGAGGAGGTGGGGGGGGGGGGGTCGGTCGGCGGTGACGCACGGCCCCCTTATCTCCAACCTGGAACACGCATCACTGACGGAGAAAGGCGAGTTGACAGGCGAAGGTCCTCCCCATGGCATGTGATGCGGCGTGCGGCCCCGGCCGAGCGAGCTCGTCTGTTATGGCTCCTCCTTTACCAGCGGAACGTGAGCGAGGCGCAGGGCACGACCACAGGCAAAGCCGTCGTCTTCTCTCCAGTCCGCGGGGCAACGGCGGGGCGGACTGCGACATGCCGAGGAGGACGAACGCCGACTAGATAAATAATGCGCCCAGCGTCGCCTTCTGCCGCCGCGAAGAGTTGAGAGTTTGTGCTCGATTAACAAACCCCCCAAATGAACTCCGTCAGGGCGAGCAGCAGGAGACCCAGGCGAGTGTCGAGGCCGCGCCCGGTACAGCCGGAGAGGAACAACCAGGAAAGAGGTAAACTGACGCCTCGGCGCTAAGCTAGCTAGCTGGCTAGCCAGGCGACGAGACGCCTAGCCAGCTAGCTAGCGTCAACACGGGCCCGCTTGCTGGCTGGTCCGGCGGGGGGGGGGGGGGTTGCGGGCTGCTGGTATTCGGGTCGATACGTGTGTCCCGCAAGTGTGACCCCGGCGCGCCGGTACTCGATTAACGAGGGGTCGGCGGGTCGTGGTTAACACCTGGCCTCGCGCTCAGCCGGCTTGACGCCCAGGAAACACCGAGGCTTTCGGTGTATGCCTAGCCCCGAGGCCGCGCTTTGTTAAAGGCTCGTTTGTCGGCCCCCGACTCGGTTCTCGCCGCCGTCTCGTTTTAGCTCACGCCGCCGCTGTTCGGTGTCAGGTTGGCCCGCGACGTAACGTCGCCTGTATAGAAGAGAGAGAGAGAGGGGGGGGGGGGGACCCGCCGAGGCGTCGCGCCGCGCTCACGACAAAGCCGGACGCGAACGGCTGTTCGGCTGTCGTAGCGCGCTAACTGGAATTAGCCTCGCTGGCTGGCTAGCTAGCTAGCACCGTCATTAATAACGTCAGCGTGTTTTGCTAGCTGCTAGCATGTCTGGCTAACTAGCTAGCTAGCACCGTCATTAATAACGTCGGCGTGTTTTGCTAGCTGCTAGCATGTCTGGCTAGCTAGCGCACTTCATTAATAACGTCAGCCTGTTTTGCTAGCTGCTAGCATGTCTGGCTAGCGCACTGTCATTAATAACGTCAGCGTGTTTTGCTAGCTGCTAGCATGCCCGGCTAGGAGGAAGGCTGCGAGTCCTGCCGGCGGAGGACGCGCAGGCTCGCCGGACACCCAAACTACGACGTAAACAGTTGTTCGGTATCCGTAGGTTGATCTACTTGGTTTATTTTGGGGGCGGGGGGGTTTTCTCTTCCTGCCGAAAGGGAAGGAAACGGTGGCACCGACTGCTTGCGACTCCGGCTTAGCCGGTGAACGTTGCTGCTCCAGCTTCGCTGTTTTTGTTTGAAACCGTCGGTTCGGAGCATCGGCTGCACGACGAGGGGGGGGGGGGACAAGCCTCGGTGAAATGTCTATCGACATGCTCCGGTTAATGGGGGGGGGGGGGGGGGCAGTGATCGACCATGACAGCTCAAGCTGCTTTCAAAGCGTCCCGTCGCTGGTAAGACGAGCGGTTGCTAGATTCAGGGTGGCGGTCTGCAGGGAGACGGCGCTTCGTTGTTGTTTTCAAACGTGAAAGCTGTCCAACATGGTAGCCCGTTAGGTTAGACTGCAAGTCCGATGACTGGATTTGACATCAGTTGCTCCCCCATCTCGGTTCATGATTATCTGCCATACTACCCTACTTACTCTAACTGGGTTAATGTGGTGCTCCAACTATGTAAGGGTACCTCAACTCTGACTTGCATGGGTTTCCTGTGTGCTACTGATGCAGCCTTTCCCCTCACTAGGCTCCCCTTCTCACGCCTCTTGCCCAGCTAATGAACTCGTGGGCCGGTTGGCCCCATCTGATGTCTTATGGTGTATCGCTCCAGTTATGTTAAGCATTTCGGCTGTGTGTTTCTTGGACCAAGGGTGGAAGGATGTCAGCATTTCTATTTCTATGGTTAGGTTAGAGTGGGGTACTTAAGCTGGGTGTAATGTTTGTAGTAGTTACTGGTCCAGTAGCCTGGGAGAAAGACGTCCTTGCAACCAGAGCAACAATTTCCCATCTGGGGTAGCTACTGACTTACCATACCGAGAACAGCCTCAGAAGTGGACCTATGCTTTTCTGTTGACTGATTCTGTGTTTGGATTTTCTCGATCCTTTTGTGCACAGCTGGTGAACTGCAGAGCAGGCACTTGGTATTAAATGTTGCAAGGTGATTGTTGGTTTTCACATTTGAACCTTGTTAAATTTGGTGGTGTCCGTTGCTTCTAAAAACAAAAGATCTAAAACTTGTTTAACATCGCCATCCATAGTTGTAAAGTCCATCCAGTCATGTTTGAGTTTAGTTTCTTAGCTCAACAGTCGCCTTGCTTGTCATTGGCTTTTGTAGTGTTGTGCCAGTGAGCTAGACACAGGTTTTAACTTTATGAAGAAGCTTGTTGAAAAACCCTGACTATTATGCTGTGTTGCTGCTTCCAGTGTTGTGTAGCGATTTAGTGCAGTGTGGTAGCTTAAACTGTATTTTTCTTATTTTGCTGGGAAAATGTAATGAGTGATAAATCTGACAAATGTCCTGTATGTGTAGTGTGTGTGTGTGTGTGTGTGTGTGTGTGTATTAGGTAGTTATGGCTTCCATAGGGCTTCACAGCAGATAATTATATTCAGTACAAGTAGTAGGCAAACCCTTTCTCGGGTGATAACTCAAGGGTCACTAAATGCGGGCTCTTCCAAAAGTGGACCTCAAACACAAGGCTACATCATGGATCTTCAGAAGGGAGCACATTGTTTTGAACAAACTGTTGTGTCTTGATGCATGCTCAATGATCCAGGCAAGAAACTCAAAGAAGGTTGAATCAGTTCATGTGAACACAACGTTTTATTGACAGATACGTTTCATCACTCATCTATGTGACATCTTCAGTCTAAACTGACTGCAGGTATCCCCCACCCTTACAAACAATACAGTACAGCTGCGTAACGACTGAAACCAACAATTAGTTTCATGTGCAGATATGGGTGTGACCATTAATTAGAGCTTCAAAGGCCATGTGTACTATACACCGACTAGGGAATGTTGCAATCACAGCATTTTAAGGTAGCGACAGACGTATAATGACTGAAACCAATGACCAGTTTCATGTGCAAATATGGATGTGACCATTAACTAGAGCTTCAAAGGCTGTGCGTACTATTCACAGAGGATTTGGGAATGTTTGCAATCACAGCATTGTAAGATGGCGACAGATGTACTCTTAGCCCCCCCCCCCCCCCACACACACACACAGTTCAGGAATGGTCGTTCCCTCTTAATGTAAATTGTTGGGAGGACATTTAACATGCATGTTCTGTTTCTCAGGTTTTGACACGTGTTTGTGAGGGGCATTTAACGTTGTTAATGTTTTCTCTTCCCCTGTTTGTAGATGAGGACGTTCCCGCAGATATGGTCGCAGAAGAATCCGGTCCAGGAGCTCAGAATAGTCCATACCAACTTAGAAAAAAGTCTCTATTACCCAAGAGAACAGTGTGTCCCACAAAAGCAAACATGGAGGTAAGTTTGACAAAGTCTACATGCAAATTACCTGATTTAAATTTCTACCAGATTTTTTTTTAAAGATGGTATGCTTAGCAAAAAGAAAACTTGAATTTAGTGACAGTAAAAAAAAAAAGAAGCTGCTCATGTGTTAGATGTAACTATAGCCACAAGATTGGAAACACTTTAAAATCCTTCTTTGAATGTAGAATGAGTAGGATATTCCTAAAAATCAACATATAGACTCATACAAATCCCTCTCAATCATAGCTTATGACCCACTAGACATGTGTTTTGGTGTCTGTATGTGCAGAGACCCTGTCCTCTGCCTGTATTTTCTTATTCTGCTGTGTACGGGATGTTTTTGGGCGTTAACCTGTGGGCAGTGGGACTCTATAAAAACGTAGCGACCAGGTGCCAAACCGAGATCGTAAGCATGTATCCAAGAGGAAGCTACGACAATGGTGGACACCGTGCCGAAAAGACGCAAATATAGCACGGTGAAACGCCAAGCGGACAAAGCTCGTTCCAAAACGAGAGTGAATCTGCGGTTGGCTTTCACCAAGGGTGAGCACTGAAGGCGTGGATGGGAATGAATAGCGAAGTTGAGCGAATAGTTGCCAGAACACCGGGATGTGTTCTGGCAACTACTGTTGGGGGGCGTGAGCTTCTGGTGTCATTGAGCCAGGGAGGAAGGGTCAACTTTGAATGTTGTGTTTACAAACCAAAACCAACAAATCCTACTCATTCTACCTTTAAGCTCCAAATTATCGTCAAGATGATTCCACTGTTTTTGAAACCTAACGCTTTATCTGCAGGGTGCGTCCACTTCAGCCACAGACAACTTTGGGCATCGGGCTAAACGTCCAAGAGTTTCAGGAAAGTGTCAAGATTTGCCAGGTAATCAGGGCACACATTACTTCTTCCACAGTCCATCAGCTTGAAATGTGATTTAATTGGTCTCTCTTCCCCAACTAAGAACTCTAGAGTGAAAAGTCTCGTGTGCATTGTGTAACATGCAGACAGTTATTGAGCTGTAGGTGACTCGGGACACTAATGAGCTGAAGCTTCACATGTTTCAGAAAGAGAGACTTGATGTATAACCTTTTTTAAAAAGACCAAACAATGCCAGTGCTACCTGTTTCAATGCAGGGTATGCACGGCCGGTATTCTCGCCAAATTATGTCAGCCATGTTATTTTTTCCTGTTCTATCTTTGGCACTGTGTGTTTGTTTTAATCGCAGATTAAAGGGTGGGATAAACTCTTCTTTCGTCTCTGGCCATAGGGGGCAGTAATGAATGTTTACAAAAAAAACCCCACACTTTTTGTACAATTGGATAACGTTTAAAAGCTGAAATGCAGAATTTCTACACTTGTGTCATCTGGGTGTACGTGCCTTTATGAAGTGAGATAGATGCTTTGATAAGTGCAGTGTCACTTTTTATTTCTGTCTCACTTTTTATCTCTAAATTTTAGCAATATTCTCTCACCTGTAACTTATTTCATATTTCAGTATCACTCACAAAAGTAAACACAGGTAACAACCAAAAGACAAGCGGAAACCCTCAGATGTGTCATTTTCGGTATTTCTAATTGCACCTCTTGTTTTCTTAGCTGCTCCGTTAGAGCAGTATCTCCAGGAGAAGCTTCCGGATGAGGTGGTGCTGAAGATCTTCTCTTACCTGTTGGAGCAGGACCTGTGCCGTGCAGCATGCGTGTGCAAGCGCTTCAGTGAACTGGCAAATGACCCCATCCTCTGGTGAGACTTGTGGGTCTGGGCTAGGGGGCCTGTATGGACCAAGGCGCAGTATTTAGAGTTTGTTGTGATTGTTGCAATAACTTAAAACCAGATTGAGTATTCTCAGTAGTGGTTAAGGTCTTTTCAAAATACAGATTTATAGAAGCATCAAAAATGAAGTTGAATAATATTACCACTTTGCATTTCACGAGTTCCATCTGTTTTCTGTATTAAAGTGAAACTTGATTATAATTATATGGTATAGTATCAAATAAGACAATCAAGGCATTAATTGCAAAATACTAGTAAAGCCTATGCAGGCTATCTTTGAATTATGCCATTCTGCACATAAACAGGCTGTTAATACCATGGATAAGTTCTCGGGTTCTAGAAATATATTCAAGGACTAACAGTTATGCTTTACCTACATAATTGTAATATCCTCTCTGCCAATAGATAACCTCAGAAGATCAAATTAATTTAGAGCCAAGTTTCTTTCAAGATTTGTTTGGGTTCAGCTGATCCCCCCCCCCCCTGTTTCTTTACTTGCTGAATTTGTGATGGATTACGAGGGTATTTCTGCTGCAGATATGGAGATGTGATTGGAATGGTGTGAGGAGTGGTGTCGCTTTCTTAATGGCGAACCTTTCTTAAAGTGCCACTATGTGTTGTGATTAAAGATCATGTTCTGTAATCTCACTGTTGTCCATCGTTCATTCATGGTATTTGTACCGAGCATGGCCCAAACAACACCCGAGAAATTTCTGTTTGCTATCTGACCGAACGCTCCTCTATCATAGACGCACACAGAAAATTCTACTGTTGGTGAAATGTGGATAGTCTCAGTTCAATTTGTTTTACGTTGCAGGAAGAGGTTATACATGGAGGTTTTTGAGTATACCCGACCCATGATGCACCCTGAGGCAGGGAAGTTCTACCAGATCAACCCAGAGGAGTACGAACAGCCAAACCCGTGGAAGGAAAGCTTTCAGCAACTGGTATGAAACCGTGTGTGTGTGTGTGTGTGTGTGTGTGTGTGTGTGTGTGTGTGTGTGTGAGAGACTACTGATGCACTGCTTCTCTCGTTCAATGGGATGTTTCCGTCAATGACCTCAGTGGAGTCACAAACTAAAGAGCCGGCATCTATTTTTGTGAGTTCATCGACTGTCATTCATGCGTCGCCATTCAATCTCTCATTTCATTCTCAACCAGAAAAGTAAACCTTTTGAGCTTGAATTTGGGACGTTTGAGAGTGAAACAAATGTAAGACAAAAGGCGCACAGCAAATGGAACGTTTAGCAGCACGTGATAGTTACCATCGCTTTATGGCTGCAATGTAATATCTTTTACTTTACACTAGAGATGGCAAATGAGGCTTTCCAAAGCTTCCCCCTGAATTAAAGAGCTGTGCCAAGAAGGTATTGATTAAACTACACCCCCATTCATTCAGATGCTGTCCTTGGTTCTAGCTGCTTTCCTGTGAAGTATCTGATATTTTGATCAATATGCTGCCACATAAATTGTTAGAATACCAGGAAGGATTGAATAGAATACCAGGAAATACACCATTTTATAAATTGCTACTTTTTTCTGTTTTTTTTCCCTTCCTTTTTTGAAGTGACTACAAGTATGATCAACCTTTTTGTAGTCACTTTCTTAAAATGTTGTGAAACCTGTCGATTAATCCACTTAAAGTCCATCAAGTCCATGTGATCATAGTTGTTTGAGACCAGCCTTCGCCATGTAGAAGATGATTTTATAAAGCCTTAGATGTTCTTTTTTTAAGTTGGCCTCTGTGTTTGTAGAACAACTGTAGTCCCCTGTGACCCACTGACATTTGTCGCTGTGGTCACCTGAAATCGGTCTAGGTGCTCCTAGTGTTTTACTGTGCCGTGCTTAATGCACAATTCGTCTTCATGATAAGTGTTTGTCTCTGCAGTATAAAGGGGCACATGTGAAGCCTGGGTTTGCTGAACACTTCTACAGTAATCCTGCCAGATACAAGGGAAGGGAAAACATGTTTGTAAGTTTCCATTTTAATGCTCCCAAGTTATTCACCTGATTTCTCGTGCCAAAGCTCCTTTTCTAAATGTGCTTCAATTTTTTTTTTTTTTTTAGTACTATGACACTATTGAGGATGCCCTTGGAGGAGTTCAGGAGGCCCACTTTGATGGCCTGATATTCGTCCACTCCGGCATTTACACCGATGAGTGGATCTATATCGAGTCACCTATTACAATGATTGGAGCTGGTGAGTGTGTTTGAAGCTATTGTCCAGCTTCCCTGTGCAAATGACTGTTTGAGTTTCCATTTGATTAAGTCTGGAACCGCTCATTCATTTCACAGCTCCTGGAAAAGTGGCTGACAAAGTGGTCATTGAAAATACCCGAGATTCCACATTTGTATTTATGGAGGGCTCGGAGGACGCTTACGTTGGATACATGACCATAAGGGTGAGATGACCACTTGGCCTTTGTAGGTGTCATGCATTTATTATTGTTTTTGAATCACTATTTGTTGTTTACCTGTGCAACATTCTCGTCTGGGTAAAGACTGTTCTTGGTTGTAACTGTAGCTATTGCTGCCACAAACATTGACTGGTGGTTTTTTATTTTTTTTATTTTTTTTAATCTGTTGTAGTTCAACCCTGATGACAAATCTGCCCAGCATCACAATGCACATCACTGCTTGGAAATTACAGTCAACTGCAGCCCCGTCATTGACCATTGCATCATACGCAGCACTTGCACAGGTAGAACAGTCCTCCTTTTTCCAACTTTGGAAAGAAAATCCATGTTACGTAAACTGAATGTGTTGTAGTGAATTGAGATCATTGTATTACAATGAAGAATTTTGTGTATTTCGACAAGGATCTTGGCGTAATGCAAAATACTATGATCTTTCTTATGTCTCCAGTCGGGTCAGCTGTCTGTGTGAGTGGCCAGGGTGCTTGTCCCACAATCAAGCATTGCAACATCAGTGACTGCGAAAATGTGGGCCTTTACATCACAGACCACGCACAGGTAATTTAACGTGGACCTTCTTCCTAGATTGTCAGGGTGTTCAGCTGTGTTGCATTGTCATCCAAAACATATCACTTATTTTGTATTCCTCTGAAACTGTTACCATCATAGTTCATTGAAATGGGGTGAGATAGCAAAATTAGATATTGTGTTTTGCAATCAAACAAGTTTTGAGCTTACCTCATACAATCTTACACATCTCTCAAGCGAATATGTCTCCGTGTAAGCCTGTGTACACTCGGCATGAGCGCACCCTTCTGCCATGTCTAGTTTTTCAATCACTGATATAACTTTAAGCCTGGTTATGTGAGAAATTACAAATTGAAATTACAAACTGTTCTTAGGTCCCATGGCTACATGAAATCGTAACCAAAGATTCATGTTCTAATTCTGCTTTGATTTAACACTGGGGAAGTCATGGGACCTCCTTCAGGAAAATCAAAATCTGCTTGCATGTCTAACAAGCCAATACGAAAACAGCTTTTCAGGAGGTTGTGGCGAAACAGATTTAGAAATCTGTGAAGTTTCTAACTGTCCTTTGGAGCAGTGGAATGCGGCAATGTTGAGTGGATGGCATCCTTGCTGCTGTGATGAATAAAAATCTTTCAACCCTGTTATGACAATGATTCTCACATACTAATATAGTTTAGTTGATTATACTGGGGTGGCACATCGATTGCGACCAATGCCGTTTTATATTTTTGGAGCTGTTGTGCACTAAGCTGGCACTCAAACCTGGGTTTCTGGTTGATGAGAGGTCAAAAAAATGAAAGATGTATTTCTGTCAAATACTGGAAGAGCAGCCAGTGATCATTGCAGCGGTTGTGAAGTAATAACACAGATCAAACAAGTCGGCACTTGTGAGCTATGCGGGCAGTGTGGACACAGTGAATAAATAGGCAAGTTTATATGGAAGCCTGCATTTTATGCTCATGAGGCCACATGTGTTATATTTGCTTCTGAAAAGTTTGAGTTTATGAGAACTACCTTGCATTGTGTTAGCAAGTTGATGCCGGAGACATGAGAGAAACTTGCCAAAACAAAGATTAGACCTTGAGAGTACCAGATAAAACAAGTACAAAACATCCAGACCCATGGCGCACCCGCCAGTTGTGAAGTCGATGGGATGAACGGTTGCTGAGAAAATGGAAGGACTGGCTGGCAGACAGACAGACACCTTCCATTTTAGTTAGTTTATTATTATTCTGAGTAATGTGTATAGTTAATATATCAAACACTAACAAGTGCCTCCTAAGCATCCTCTCAGGTCATCCATGAGTGAATGACCACAATTTGCATCTGTGAGTGAGTGATCACAATTTGTGTTTAAAAGGATGCACATCCTACTACTAAGCGTCCCTCTCAGGTCATCCTTGAGTGAGGGACCACGATATGCGTCCATGAACGAGTGACCCCTATTTGCGATGCATACCCCAAGGTGGCAGTTCCGCAGTGCCATGAGAAAAATGAAGCTGAATGAAAAGTTTTCGCAGGAAATGTTAACGAAAATGCAAGCAAAATACAGCCTACTATGCACAACAACGCCGATAGACAGTGATGCTCATTGTATTTTTTATTTATCAAGAAGTATGGGTTTGAAAATGGACTTCCTTATTGGCACACCATATGTCTGCCTTATTGTACAAAACTGGCAGAGGATCTCCCTCCAGATTTCTTTCACTTTGCATCTCTGATTTATATTATGTGCATTCTCAGGGAATATACGAAGACAACGAGATCTCAAACAATGCACTGGCCGGGATCTGGGTGAAAAATCATGGCAACCCTATCATCAGACGAAATCACATCCACCATGGCAGAGATGTCGGGGTTTTCACATTTGACCATGGCATGGTAAGCGGGGGGAAAAAAAGGTTGCGTCCCCTTTGTTTTAGATGAGTGGGAGAGAAACGGAGCATCAGGTTGAGTAAAATCGGCAGAGTCCTCACTTGGGCAAAGGGATATTGTAGTTTTGGGGGCAAAATGGGAGCGCTACCTTAAGGCTGAGTGCAGTACAACCATTACAGAGGAATAAAACTGTTAAAGAACAAGGACACATGGTGTGTGTGACACGAGTTGTGAAGGAAGCACAACTGTTGTGTGGCTTTGCAGATAAGATCATTATCTTAAGTTTGAGATTGGAAGTAGGTCTATAGTATTGATGGCATATTTTTAATTGAGTAGGTAATGTTACATATTATTTACACAACATCCTGACTGGATGTGTAACATTGACGTTGTAAGGTGGACAGAGCTGGTTATATATATATTATATATATTTTTAGCTAACAAACTACCGGCAGAAAGCAAGCAAGACACATCAGAAATGCTTCAGAAGTCATCAGAAGACTGATTTGTTTGAGTTCAAGGTGATGGAGCACCTCTTACTTGTATCTCTGTCGATGGCGTTTCTGTGAAAACCTACCCGCAGTGAAAATGCATGGGCAATTCCGAGGTACAGAATAGGAGGGAGAGTTTAAGAAAGAATAGTTGGGGGCATCCGGGTAGCGTAGCGGTCTATTCGGTTGCCTAGCAACATGGGGATCTCCCGGTTCGAATCCCCTCTTACCTTGGTCAGGCGTCCCTACAGACACAATAGGCCATGTCTGCCGGTGGGAACCCAGATGTGGTTATGTGTCCTGGTCGCGACACTAGCGCCCCCTCTGGTCGGCCGGGGCGCCTGTTCGGGGGAATAACGTGATCCTCCCACGCGCTATGTCCCCCTGGTGAAACTCCTCACTGTATGGGAGGAGGCATGTGGTAGCCTGCAGCCCTCCCCGGATCGGCAGACGGGGTGGAGCAGCGACCGGGACGGCTTGGAAGAGTGGGGTAATTGGCCGGATACAATTGGGGAGAAAATGTAAAATAAAAAGAAAAGAAATAGTTGTGAGGTTAGAGAAAAATATATTTTAACAATTTCCTGACCAATGAGGATTGTAATGTTAAAAGACAAAAAAAAAGACCGCTTAATATTTATAGTCTTACAACAGCATTTTTAGATACTCATAGCCATTTTTGGAGGGGTCACAGCACCACCAATCCCACCGTCACCCACCTTGAATCTTCACAAATGCAGCACACGAGAGATTAAATGCCAGTGTAAGAGTAGGTTGGGGTGGGGGGCAGGTTCATGGGGTGTTTACCATCTACTAAATGAACTTGGCTTTGAGATGAATGTGTAGACAGAGGCTGGAGAAAATGCGGGTGAAGAGAGTCACGGGGTGCTGAGGCAAACCTAATGAAGGGGCCACCTGTTGTGTTTTCTATCCCCCATAAACCTTGCACAGGTTGTATATGAGGACTCTGCATGTCTCTTGTGTGCAGTCAAAGCTGCACATAAACAGACATTCTGTCGGCTTTGTAAAATGAGTGTTTCCCAAGGAAGATGCGCATGGCAAGACCAACAGATGTTAAGGGGTCTAGTAGCAGCAATCGAGGGTAAGCAGTCGGAAATGAGTTCACTAGCTGATAGGACTGGCTTTCTCTTTTAGGGAGACTAGATTAAGGAGTGAAGAATTTTTTGGAAGGCATATTAAGGACGGCTAATGGGAGGCAAGGATGGACAATGTGGTACATTTGGGCATACGGCAAGAGGTACTAGAAATGTTCAATGCCAGTCTAAGGCTAGACCTGGTGCTGTGGACAACAATGCAGGGTACTGTGTGTGTGTGTGTGTGTGTGTTTTTTAAGTTCACTTTGCCAGGAGGGAAAAGATGGATGATGACAAGGCACATGGATAGAAAATGTGCAGGTAGTCTTGAGGCAATAGTTGCATCACGTGGATGGAAGGTAAGAGGTTATCCAGTGGTGTTAGGTTGCCGAGAGTTTAGAGATAAGTCGATTACAGCGATTTCAGACATGGTAGGAATTTTGGTGATGGAGCTAAAAATAGTGTTTTGAACTCTCTCTCGGAGGTAGTGATGAGAGACGAGAGATAAGTGAGTGGCTTTGGTTGGTAAGACAGTGTTTTGAATGGGCATGAGATTATTGCATTAAATTCCATGACACTCCTGTGGAAGAATTGCTTTTTTGCTTTCTTGTGCTTGTGTTAATGAGCCGCATGTTCTTACGTGACCCCTCATCCTGTCCGCTCCAGGGGCTTCATGTATCAGTCGTTACTATGGGCAGGTTTGTTCGTACACACCCATGGGATGTTTTAGCCCTGAAGATTGTCTCAAGAGACCAGTGTAGAACCTGGGTAACCCCTGAATTTAGACACCGCTTGGCTAACACTGATGTCTTTGCAGGCCTGGGAGATTGCCCGTTGCAAGAGGTAGACAATAGATGTTAGGAGGAAGGAATTACAATTACCCATCATGCTCTGCTACTGACTGTCAAGACAATCTTGGTGTGTACGAACAAATTTGCCCATAGTAATGATTGATACATGAGGCCCCTGATCTGTTTAATTGCATCTTGTGATCTCCCTGTCCCCCATCTTATCCCTTAAATACCCATTTAAATGTCCTTTTGCCACACCAAAGTGTCCTGAATTATTCATACAGCTGTTTACCCAAATTGGTCTTTGTCTTTCCTTAATTCTTCAGTTCAGCCCATTTTGATAGGATTGTGCCCTGTCTGTAATACACTGACTCTTAAGCATACACAATAAAGTTATCTGATGGGCAACACCGAAACAGAAACTGAAGCTTCATTTATTCCCATACACAGCAGGGTTTGTCAGTGCCTACTCGAGTAGTGTTGGTGTTGGCAAGTTGTGAGCTAGAATACCTCTCACACTTGTATAAACTGGAATTTCTGCTGGTGTATTGTTTAATAGTTGGTGTGTTTACTGGTGTATTCGTTACAGTTAGTTTTTAGTACAATGGAATGGTGGCGGCATGGTGGCACAGTGGTTGGCGCGGTGGCCTCGCAGCAAGAAGGTCGTGGGTTCGAGCCCCAGGATAGTCCAACCTTGGGGGTCGTCCCGGTCATCATCTGTGTGGCGTTGGCATGTTCTCGTGTCTGCGTGGGTTTCTTCCGGGTGCTCCGGTTTCCTCTCAGTCCAAAGACATGTAGGTCAGGTGAATCGGCCGTACTAAATTGTCCCTAGGTATGAATGTGTGTGTGCGTGTGTTTGTGTGTGCGCGCGCGCCCTGTGATCGCCTGGCGGCCTGTCCAGGGTGTCTCCCCGCCTGCCACCCAGTGACTGCTGGGATAGGCTCCAGCATCCCGCGACCCTGAGAGCAGGATAGGTGGTTTGGATAATGGATGGGTGGATGGATGGAATACAAGATAGCTAATCAATACATTTATGACAATAGTTTGACAGCTGTATATCACCCAATACAAGTCAGTGTCACTGCTCACAGGTGTGTTAGCATTTGGCTGAAGGTGACTTCCTATTCTGTCTCTCTCTCTCTCCCCTGTAGGGTTACTTTGAAAGCTGCATCATCCATAGGAATCGTATTGCTGGCTTTGAAGTGAAGGCATATGCCAACCCTACAGTAGTTCGATGTGAGATCCACCACGGCCAGACGGGGGGCATCTATGTGCACGAAAAGGGCCGAGGCCAGTTCATTGAAAACAAGATCTATGCAAACAACTTTGCTGGGGTGTGGATCACCTCTAACAGTGATCCCACGATAAGGTCAGTGTGTGGCATGTTGGTTACAGTTAATTTTGCCAGATTATGGTGTTGGATTGAGAGCTGGTCAGCAGACGGGTGCGTCTGGTGTTGAAATTGTCCCTGTTTTATCCAAATCTAGGGGCAACGCAATTTTTAATGGTAACCAAGGTGGAGTTTACATTTTCGGGGATGGCCGAGGCCTCATCGAAGGGAATGACATCTACGGCAATGCTTTGGCAGGGATCCAGATCCGGACAAACAGCTGCCCCATAGTCAGGCACAACAAGATCCACGATGGCCAGCACGGTGGCATATATGTGGTAAATATTTACTGAGGATAAGCTATATGTGCACACCATACACATGGAACATATAACTGCCAACTGTCATTGGAAGTAACACCGATATACCTTGTCCTGTAATTTATTGCATTAATCTCTCCTGTACAGAATTTATGCAGTATGTATGTCTGTACATTTTGTCAACATACACTCTGGATAATATGGAATATAGTTGTGACATATGACACTTGTGTGTAATGCAGCATGAAAAGGGACAAGGTGTGATCGAGGAGAATGAGGTGTACAGCAACACGCTGGCTGGAGTGTGGGTGACGACGGGCAGCACGCCAGTATTGAGGAAGAACAGGATACACAGTGGAAAGCAGGTATGTGCACGGCAGACTGCACAGACTTCTAGATTGTCTCAATGATGCGAAACTTAATATAAAATGACAAACTAACCAATCTGACCCCAGTTAAAACTTGATTTAGGGGCTTAGAGTTACTCCAAGTAAAACAAACGCACCTCTGTATTGAGACAAAAGTGAGCTTGCTTATACTCCTGCCAACAGCAAACTCACGTTCCTGGCTCTTTTTTGTGCCAGATAGAAACAAACACATCTGGAAACACTGCCGAATGCACGAAACCGTCTATGGATTAGCAGTGTTATTCAAAACCGTCGGCAGCTACACTTACAAGAAAGGTGTTTATGAAACGCTCTTTTCCAGAGCAGTTCACAGTGAGTGAGCAGCAGGGCCTTTAGTGTCTCGTTGGACACTGAGACACGTGGCTGTTGGTGGACATTTTGAACGTTGAAGGGATTGTGAACCGGTGTCATCCCAGTTACGAGACTCTTTGTATCTGGTGTATGCTTGTCATTTTGTGGTATGCAAAATTGAATGCACTACAGTTAACTTTGAGTCTATCACTTGAAATTAACAAATTGGAGTTGAAGAAATAGTTAGATGTGCTTTCCTGTCAAATCAAAACAATTTTCTGATTTTGCACGCCGGTCATAATGATGGAATGTGTGAAATTTAGCACAAGAACTGGGCATCACACTTCATAACTGATGATGGAGCACTGCTGAAAGGTGTTTATTAAAAAAAACAACATTTGTATTTACACCTTGCTTTAGTGTGCCTGCAGTGCGTGTTGAATTAATGATTTCAGGTGCTTTGGGGGCTTCAGTGTATCTTGGTTGTATTTACACACACAAACCAACATGTGTATTAATTCTGATTCATAGCCGCACATAATCTGATATGTATGCAAGTCATAACCAGGTGTAAATTTAACCTTACACTCTTTTGTTGAAACAGGTCGGGGTCTACTTTTATGATAACGGCCACGGCGTGCTGGAAGACAATGACATCTACAATCACATGTACTCTGGAGTTCAGATTAGGTTTGTGGAAAAAATAGCAATATGCAAAACTTATGACACTTCAGCATATCAGCAGCATGTCGTGATGATCATTTAAATGTTTTGTGTTTGTGTTCTGGTAAATGTTTAACTGTACATATGTTTTTGATTCAACCCTCTATGATGATGTATTTGAAAGCTAATAATTAACGAGGCTTGCACTATACTGACAAGCTTATTTTCATCAACGTTCTTATGATGTAAAAGATGGCAAAACACGTTTACTAAAGATATTAAGCATTTGCAACCAAAACAGCATTAAAAAAAAGAACTGCTGTCATTTGGTAACACAAACGTGAATAGCCTGCATGAAGTTTTTTTTCCCTCTTGACAGAACTGGCAGCAATCCCAAAATCAGACGTAACAAGATCTGGGGAGGTCAGAATGGCGGCATATTGGTATACAACTCAGGTGAGAAGCACTTCTTCATTTTGTTCCTGAGCGATACTTGGCTTCTCATCCTCCCACTGCTGAAACACACATTTTTGTATTCCAGGCTTGGGCTTCATTGAGGACAATGAGATCTTTGACAATGCCATGGCTGGTGTGTGGATCAAAACAGACAGCAATCCCACACTGCGAAGGAACAAAATACATGATGGGAGAGACGGTGGCATCTGTATATTCAATGGAGGGAGAGGTAATTGTTCATATATAGGAATAACATTCATACAGATCAAATAGGCAAGTTTATCAACACGGGGATCGCCGATTTGAATCCACGCGTTACCTCTGGCTTGGTCAGGCATCCCTACAGACACAATTGGCCGTGTCTGTAGGATGTGGGTATGTGTCCTGGTCACTGCACTAGCGCCTCCTCTGGTCGGTCGGGGCGCCTGTTCAGAGGGGAGGGGGAACTGGGGGGAATAGTGTGATCCTCCCACGTGCTACGTCCCCCTGGTGAAACTCCTCACTGTCAGGTGAAAAGAAGCGGCTGGCGACTCCACATGTATGGGAGGAGGCATGTGGTAGTCTGCAGCCCTCCCCGGATCGACAGAGGGGGTTGGAGCAGCAACCGGGACGGCTTGGAAGAGTGGGGCGATTGGCCAAGTACAATTGGGGAGGAAAAAAAAGGGGGGGGGGGCTGTCTACCTCAGCTTTGACATGAGTTAGTTTGTGAATTTGGTTGTTCCAGTCAAAGTGAGTGTGGACAGATATCATTACATTCTGAAATGAAAGAAGTTGGTTTACGTTTCTTGGACGGTGTCAGTTTTTTTTTGCTAAATCCACGAGTTTGTATGAGAATGTGAACGCTGTTTTTCTTTCCTCAGGCTTGCTAGAGGAAAATGACATCTTCAGAAATGCCCAGGCAGGAGTCCTCATTAGTACCAACAGCCATCCCATACTGCGTAAAAACAGAATATTTGACGGCTTCGCTGCAGGTTAGTCGTGCCAATACGAAGGCCGTAATTAATCGTTATGCCTCTAATTTAAATGAGAAGTTTTCATTTGCTACGGCTTTGTGATCGTCACTAAGTAGCGTTGTATAAAGAAACCACTGTGCCAGATGAGATAAATCTGTCCAGTGGAAATGGGGAACTAAATGAGACGTGCTTTTCTCTGCAGGCATCGAGATTACAAATCATGCCACGGCGACGTTGGAGGGAAATCAGATTTTCAACAACCGCTTTGGGGGGCTGTTTCTGGCATCAGGTGTCAATGTTACAATGAAAGGTATTGTCCGTCTTCTTGAAGGGTGTCCGTTTCTTTGCTTAGAGACGCAATATTTGCTGAAACTTTTTGCTTGTTGGAAATCTGAATTATTTGAGATCTAAATGCAGCACGGTAATTCATACAATTCCTCTCCCAGATAACAAAATAATGAATAATCAAGATGCCATTGAAAAGGCTGTGAGTAGAGGCCAGTGCCTGTACAAGATATCAAGTTACACTAGCTACCCAATGCACGATTTTTACAGGTAATCTTATCACCCCACTTATCTTCATTGTCAAGCTGGCTCAACTTCAGCTCCTTTAAAAGTTGACTTCAACTGATGTGCTTGGTTTCCACAGGTGTCACACCTGCAACACAACAGACCGCAACGCCATCTGCGTGAACTGCATCAAGAAGTGCCACCAAGGACACGACGTGGAGTTCATCAGACACGATAGGTTGGCCATTTCGACTCACATAGCCTAATACATTTTCCTTAAAACTAGCTAGTGTGGAAATCAGCTGACTCAGAATAAGGGCGTCATAATTGGTCTCATACCCTCTACATACGCCGAGTCGTGTCTTTCTTTTCTCCCCTCTCCAGATTTTTCTGTGACTGTGGTGCTGGGACGCTGTCGAACCCGTGCACATTAGCCGGAGAACCGACTCACGACACGGACACATTGTATGACTCGGCTCCTCCTATAGAGTCCAACACATTGCAACACAACTGAACCTGAGCCCCAGCGTCCCTCGGGCTTCACGGGGGGTGGACAGTTTTAATAAAAGTCTGGCATTGGATGAAGAAATTCAAAATTTACATCCCGGATTCACTTTGACTGAAAAAAAACAAACGCACACCACACATTTTCATATATATATGTATATATATATATATATGTGAATGAGATGGAGGTGAATATGCTGAAAGGAGACATTTAAAAAATCATTTACAGCTGCATCGGTTATCCTTTTCCTGCAACTGATCAAGTGATTGACAAAGATGACGACTCCTCAGTGGGACAGAGCAGAAAATAGTTGACTCAGGGTTCGGGGGCATGTTGGCTCGGGCGGTCGTGTGAAGCTGTGGAGAGACGGACGAGAGCCACCGGGCTCGTCTGCCTTTGACAAGCGGGCAGAGGGGACAGCGCAGCCATGTACAGACCTGCTGCGGACAAACGCTCAGTCGGACGCAAGCGCGACTTCCACGTGGAAGAACAAGCCCCGAAACAACTACGCTTCCATCACTGGGCAACGGTTGTGCTCGCATCTGTGTACAGGAAAAATACCCTAGCACTTCTTTTTTTTTTTTTTTTTTTTTAAAAAGACAACTTGAGATTTTGATTTTGCTTTTTGTGTAGTTTTGTATTTTCATGCGAAAATCTTACTGTACTTGAATGTCTTTATTTTATTAAATGTGTATTATATTTTTGGTTATCACAACCTAGACTTGCTGTAAATGTACTCATGTCGCAGTATCTAACTTCTTTCTGTGAAAGAGAAAAGAGGAAACACTAAACATTTTCTCCAGCAATGTACAGTTATTTCCAGTCGCAGTTTAGAGTACCGATGCAGGTTCAGAAAAGAAAAACGCAACACTTGCGTCCCCGTCTGTGGTAAGCGCCACGCCAGTCCTCCGGCTGAAGCACACTTCCCTCGGAATATTTTTAGGTTTGGTGTTTCTGTCTACGTTCTCTGACTGTATTGGCCCGGTTTGCAGGAGTGTCCTCTTAAGGAGGAACCTGGGGGCACTTATTGGATCAGTCAGCTGTTCTGGCCCCAAGATGAATTCAGAGGATAATGTAAAAAAAAAAAAAATGTGTTACTGCGGTTTTTAAACGTGGTCAGGACACAACACAACCAGACTGACAAGAAGGAAAAATCTTGAGTTGTTGTTTGGACAGGTACAATGCAAAAGCATTTATGTTAGACATTTTTAATGGCGCCATGGAGACGAACTATTCTGGCTGTGGTTCAGTTTGGGCCTGGCCCACCAGGGGTGGGCAGCATGGTCCAGAAGGGTCCGGTGTGGGTGCAGGTCTTTGTTCCAACCAAGCAGTTACACACCCGAGTCTACATACAAGGTCCTTAGCAGACTAGTTGACTAATAGACTGAGGTGTGTTGGAACAAAGACCTGCACCCACACCGGCCCTTTCTGGACCATGTTGCCCATCACTGAAATGAGCTTCTCCCAGCAAATCCTTTTTCCTCACCAAATCGTCAAAACTCGCTTCTCGAGTATAAAAAGTGCACAACCGATTACGGTTAACATTTAAAAAAAAAAAACTGTCAACTCTTAATTCCCCAAATCTTTCTCGTCCAAGTTTTGAAAAACTGCAAACGAGTGTTGTGGAAACACCGGAACATCTTGCCACATGTTGGACAAGCTGAAGGCCGTGGTCCATGTTTCAGTACTGCTGGAGAATGAAAGCTTTTACTCTGTCGAAGCTGGGACAGGTGTCATCTATACAGCGCTATGTTTCATCGCTTTTCTTCCCCATTCATGTGTATTGGTGACTGTGGGTTTCTCATACAGCCTGAATTGTATGCATGTATCATAACATCTAGACTTAATATATTGTGAAGTATTCAATAACCATTATGTAGGCGTTAGTGTGAATTCAAGGGGTTTAATTTCCTAGATAAAGTCATTTTTAAAAAATAAACTTTATTAGATCATTACAGTAGTGGGGTTTTTTTTTTTGTGCGGATAACAGAACAACGGAGCATATAAAGGAAGCCACTACACGACAGAAAGTGTGTTCACACACTGTCGATCATCCGAACCAGAGAAGCAAACTGTGTTTTTCCTGAGGTGGCGTCATCGGCAAACTGGCAGAGCTTCCTGTGAGGAGGAAACAGACAGTGTTACTCAAGAGGGACACATTACTACTGTATTAACAAAGACTAATTTATGCAGGATTCTAGCGCAAGCCTCTCACTCGCATCTGCTCCTAAAATTGGGCATATGCAAATGAGGCACATCCATTAAAAGAAGTGACAGATGGAACTTCGGTGATGACCGAAAGTAAGAGTGACAAACACGGCTGAGGAAACGACACCACCCAGGGTTAGCTTCTGCAAACCTGACTGCTGCTGCTGTCACAAAGTGTAAAAATGCAAAAAAGTGGGGCGTCCGGGTGGCACGGCGGTCTCTTCTGTTGCCTACCAACACAGAGTTTGCCGGTTCGAGTCCCCGCATTACCTCCGGCTTGGTCAGGCGTCCCTACAGACACAACTGGCCGTGTCTGTGGGTGGGAAGCCGCATATGGGTAGGTGTCCTGGTCGCTGCACTAGCGCCTCCTTTGGTCGGTCGGGGTGCCTGTTCGGGGGGCGGGGGATAGCGTGATCCTCTCATGTGCTACATCCCCCTGGTGAAACTCCTCACTGTCAGGTGAACAGAAGCGGCTGGCGACTCCACATGTATTGGAGGAGGCATGTGGTAGTCTGCAGCCCTCCCCGGATCAGCGGAGGGGGTGGAGCAGTAACCGAGACGGCCCGGAAGAGTGGGGTAATTAGCCAAGTACAACTGGGGAGAAACCCCCCCCCCCCAAAATATAAATAACTAAATAACATAAAAGTGAAAAGGCCAGTGGCAAAAGGTCTTTCTGTTGCTCTCGTTTTCTAACCACTTGTTTTTCAAGAACGCAAAGCTCCTTTGTGTTGTCAGCTACTTTTTGTTTTTGTCCAAAAATAAATAAATAAAATAAAGAAATTAATTAAAATTTGCCCACAATCTCCTCTAAATATCAATTTGCTCCTGTAAAATCGGTGTTCGAGCCATGCTGTGAGCCCTCATTTCAACATCCTTAGCTGTGCTCTGCAAACAGAAGCCTGACGAGGATGATACGTACCGGAAGACTCTCAGACTGACGGTGTTTTTCTCGAACTCTCTGGCCTTTCTGTGTCCTAACTGAATGACTTCCTCTGGGAGGTTTGCAAGTCGAGCAGCATTGAAGCCATAGCTTTTTGGGCAAGCCCCTGCGATGAACTTGTAGAGGAAGGTGATGGTCTCTTGACTTGGATCCTCAGATTCGTTCTCCACCATGCAGGCCTGAAGAAGAGGTAGAAGAAGAGGCCTGAAGAAGAAAGCCTTTTCACATTTGAGCCTAAAACACGTTTTAAACTTTACGCTGGCGTTAGCCAATTAAACTCTCTGGGTAGACTCAAGAGGGGCTGGGACAGGATGTTCAAGTACAACCCTGACACCTTCAGTCTAACCCACACCACCATCACTGTCCTCCAGTCATGCCTGCAGAAAATATTTAGTGGAAATCTTGGGGTGACACGCTAAAAAGGCTATACGGCATAGAGGAATTTCAGGTTACGTAAGTTAATGCAAAGGTAAAGACACTATATTGTGGTGTATAATTATCTCACATACCATTTAATTCCTTGGCTGATGTGAGATCAGCCAAGGAATCATTATTCATCCATCCATCATCCAAACCGCTTATCCTGCTCTCAGGATGCTGGAGCCTATCCCAACAGTCATTGGGCGGCAGGCGGGGAGACACCCTGGACAGGCCACCATCACAGGGCACACACACACACACACACACACACGAACATGCAAACTCGACACAAACGACGACCCCCAAGGTTGGACTACCCCAGGGCTCAAACACAGGACCTTCTTGCTGTGAGGCGACCGCGCTAACCACTGCACCGCCCAAGCATACAGCGCCTGGTATTCCCAGGCGGTCTCCCGAACCAGGCCCGACCCTGCTTAGCTTCCAAGATCGGACGAGATGGGGCGTTATCAGGGTGGTATTATTAGCCTATCAAACTCCAATCTGAATGTCAATTTGAATCATCAGTTAATCAAGGGTGTGGGTTGCTTAAACATGAATATTAATTATTTGCTGAGAACAAACGCTTCATTTGTGTCCAGCACATCATTTTACAGTATTTAGAAGTAGCGTCCGTTCTTTGAATCATAGCCTTGAACAGAAATTGTATTTCAAATGTCAAGATTCTTGGTGGCCAAAAATTCTACAAGTGCCTATAATGATCTCTGCCAGGCTGCAGCCTGGAGGGGATTACGCATTTGGTTGCGCATATTTTGTGTGTACTGTACAGTTATGACTGTACGATCTAGAACCTCTCGTGGTTGCAATGCCTCTCTTGCTCATACCCCCCCCCCCCATCAAAACTGACAAAACCCTTTTTTGGGGGGGATTTCTTTCTCCCCAATTGTACCCAGCCAATTATCCCAATCTTCCGAGCCGTCCCGGTCTCTGCTCCACCCCCTCTGCCGATCCGGGGTGGGCTGCAGTCTACCACATGCCTCCTCCGATACATGTGGAGTCGCCAGCTGCCTCTTTTCACCTGACAGTGAGGAGTTTCACCAGGAGGACGTAGTGCATGGGAGGATCCCAGTTATTCCCCCCAGTTCCCCCTCCCCCTATACAGGCGCTCCGACCGACCAGAGGAGGCACTAGTGCAGCGACCAGGACACATACCCACATCTGGCTTTCCACCTGCAGACACGGCAAATTTTGTCTGTAGGGACACCCGACCAAGCTGGAGGTAACACAGGGATTCAAACCGGCGATCCCCATGTTGGTACGCAATGGAATCGACCGCTACGCTACCCGGACGCCCCCTTTTATCAATCCATCGTGACTAAAGGGCTCTTAGACTAAATGTACGTGGTATGACATGCATGCTTGGCTATGATATGATTACTACTCAACCTGCCTGTAAGACCTGAAACTGTCTGATAATTCCTGTCTGTCTTGTACGTTTTGGATAAAAGTGACTGTTAAGGGCGTCCGGGTGGCGGTCTATTCCGTTGCCTACCACCACAGGGATCGCTGGTTCGAATCCCCATGTTCCCTCCGGATTGGTCGGGTGTCCCTACAGATACAATCGGCCGTGTCTGCGGGCGGGAAGCCGGATGTGGGTATATGTCCCGGTCGCTGCACTAGCGCCTCCTCTGGTCGGTCGGGGGCGCCTGTTCAGGGGGGAAGGGGAACTGGGGGGAATAGCGTGATCCTCCCACGCGCTACATCCCCCTGGTGAAACTCCTCAGTGTCAGGTGAAAAGAAGCGGCTGGCGACTCCACATGTATCGGAGGAGGCATATGGTGGTCTGCAGCCCTCCCCGGATCGGTAGAGGGGGTGGAGCAGCGACCGGGACGGCTTGGAAGAGTGCGGGCCAAGTACACTTGGGGAGAAAATCCAATCAATAAATAAATGTGACTGTTAAATGAGAAAATGTACAAAAGCAATCTCCTGCATGACCGCACTGCTGGTTAAGGACTTAATGAGAATCATCCATCTGGTAAACACACATGTGATGGGACAACACAAGACATCTTTTTCCATATGAAATCTAAACCCTTACTAAAAAACTGTCAACCATTTTAAACACATAAAAAGAATTGCTGCCATTTGCCTTTGTAGGGCAGTACATTATCACATCCGCATGTGTTACATGAAGCTACTGACCATGTGGCCGAGCCGAACAGCAGCGTTGTTGGCGTAGTCCTCCACCAGTGAGTGGTAATGTGTAGAGAAGAGGGTGCGGCAGCCAATCTTCTCAGCGAGCTCCTTCACAACAGCACAGGCAATGGCTGTGCCATCATATGTGGCTGTGCCCCTACCTACAAACAGATGTTGCAGTTGAACCTCGTTGAAGCACACAAACGCACAAAAAGCCAGCAAATCATCTTCAGACTCAGCAAAAATATCTCTAAATAAGCAATATCTGCCTATCTCAGTAACAAATACTCACCCAGTTCATCGAGGAGCACAAGGGAGTGTTGGGTCCCGTGGTGTAGGATAGTGGCAGTCTCACTGAGCTCTACAAAGAAGGTACTCTCCCCTGGAGAAGATACATGAGACCAAGTTAATACCAGGTTATACTAAAACAAGGATGTCCTGAACATTTCCCTGCGAGTGTGTTACAGAGTTTGGACATTACCAGCCATAATGCGATCTGAGGCACCCAGACGAGTAAAGACCCTGTCCACTGGAGTGAGGCGCAAATTCTCAGCAGGAACATAGCAGCCCAGCTGAGCCAGGATGACAATCAACCCACACTGTACAGGAAGGGAAGCATAACTCTGTTAACACAACACCATGGGGCAGAGATGTGTGTTATGCATGAGGATGTAGAAGATCTGAGATCTGGGAATTCCAGTACCTAAATCCTTTCAACTTGCTCATTCTTGCACAATACAAGCAAATATTATCCAATTGATATTCATGAAAAGCAGCTGAAATTTGTTTCCTCCGTAGGGTGTCTGGGCTCAGCCTTAGAGATAGGGTGAGGAGCTCGGGCATCTGGAGGGAGCTCGGAGTAGAGCTGCTGCTCCTCCGCATCGAAAGGAGCCAGTTGAGGTGGTTCGGACATCTGATTAGGATGCCTCCTGGGTGCCTTCCTTCGGAGGTTTACTGGGCACGGCCAACTGGGAGGAGACCCCGGGGTAGACCCAGAACTCGCTGGAGGGACTACATGTCCAATCTGACCTGGGAACACCTTCCAGCTCCTCCTGGGGAGGAGCTGGAGGGCGTTGCTGGGGAGAGGGACGTCTGAAGTACCCTACTTAGCTTGCTGCCACCGCGACCCGACCCCGCAGAAGATGAATGAATGAATGATATTCATGAATCAGTCACCTACCTGTCTCATGAGGGTGGACTTCCCACCCATGTTGGGCCCTGTGACAAGGACACAGGGGGCGCGGTCTTTTCCTACATCTTCATCACTGCCACCAGGGCACCCGATGACAATGTCATTGGGGATGAAGTCATCTCCAAAAAAGGTCTTCAAAACACACGGGTGACGTGAGCCCCTTAGGTCTAGGAAAGGTGCCGATTGGCCGTCACCCTCAGGAAGCAGCACTTGTGGCCTGGTCATTGGGCCGTCTCCCCCTTGACTGTAGCACAAGAAGCTCAGAAGCACGTCTGAAAGCAAAGAAATGAGAACTCGTATTGGTTTCCAAAGAAGCAGCATAATGAAACACACTAAGCTCAGTTATAAGCTGAACAAACTACACCGCTGAGTCCAGAAATGGCCCAATAGCAGAAAAACACATTATGAGCACATTGCCACACTGGTGTAGTTCAATAATTAACAATGTAATCATCCTTTTCCTTCTGCACGTCCCACTGCACAGTTCATTAAGATGAAAAACAACCAAGCTAATAACCTGCGGCTCATGTTATGTTTCATAATCATTTTAACAATAACAGACATTACTAAACAATCGCTGCCTATTGTGTATTTGCTTCACAGGTATATGTTACTCAAGTACATCATAACTCACTCATGAAATGTATTCACAAACTATGGTTGATATGTCTTATAGTTATTTTAAAAATAACAATCAGTCCAGTCACTAACTATTGTGTATTGGCTTCTTAGGTGTATATTACTTCAGTATATCACTAATCTACCTGACCTACATGTCTTTGGACTGTGGGAGGAAACCGGAGCACCCGGAGTAACCCCACGCAGACACGGGGAGAACACGCAAACTCCACACAGAGGACGACCCCAAGGTTGGACAACCCCGGGGCTCGAACCCAGGACCTTCTTGGTGTGAGGCGACCACGTTAACCACTGCACTACTATACCGCCCAATGTATTGTATTCAATACAGTCAGTGTATTCAATGTATTGCATTATATTAAAATGTATTCAGAGCAAATGACCCTTGCAACCTAAATGCATAAGCCTGTTAATGTCTATTTTCTCTGTTGTGTTGTTCCTTTTAAGAGCAAGAAAATCTTCCTCCAATTCTTCACTATAACAGAACATTTCAAATTTTTCAGTATACTTTAATAATAGATCATCACTATTATCAAATTTGATTAGTCATTTAAATCGTGAAATTTCAAAGTGCTTAAGAAATAAGTCATTTTTACCCAACACAGCCATGCACTGTACACCAGTCTGCCAGTCTCTGTAGTTCTTGTCAAAGTTGTAGAAGAGCCTTCTCATGCAGTCATTCAAGGCAGCGTCTCTCTTCTCCTCAAAGCCTTGCAGCTCCAAGAACAGGCGCTCAATATCCTGGGACACATACCGCTTCCAGCCTTGCCTTGTAGACTTCAGTTGGTATTCCTCAGGAATATTCCTCTCCGGTATGCTATTAGGCACCTCCATCTGGTAGCGGTTTTTTCCAGTGCCACAGTACGCCAGGACCTTACAGCCCAGCCTCTTCTTCTGTCTGTCCAGGTACTCCTGTAGTTCCCTCTCACAGTTCTTGATACCACTCAGGGCCCGGTCGTGCTCTGAGTCAAAACCTGCCTTGGGTGTTATGACACCGGTGGTGCGGGCTTTTTGGTGGTCAAAGGCTGTCTCCCAGCGCTCAAGTTCTGCTGAGAGGTCAGGAAATAGGCCGTCTTTACTATTGGCTTTTAGAGTGAAAATCTGGCGGAGTAGCACAGAATTAAAGTCATCTGTGAATGGAGCAAGGACTGAAATGATCTCCTGCATAATTTTGAAGCCTTCCAGGGTAGAGAGGAAGTCTGCAATCTTACGCTTGCTGTAGGCGACCTCCTCATAGAGAACTGCTCTGCTATCAGGGTGGTCCGGGCCCTTCAGAGGAGTGCCAATGCCATGGATCTTGCTCAGAAGACGCTCCAGATCAGGCAATTTCTTCAGCAGCTCTGTCACCTCAGTAACCTGGGCCTGGACACCCTTTAAGTCTTCCAAAGCATCCAATCTATCCTCGATAGATTTGGGGTTACAGAGTGGAGCACAGAGCCACTGCTTAAGAAGCCTTTTGCCAAATGGAGTACAGCAGGTATCAAGGCGCTCCAACAGTGTTCCCTCTGAACCCCCAGACCCATTCTGGAGGACCTCCAAGTTGGCCAGTGTCACTCCGTCCAGCACCATACGCTGACGGGTCTGGGCAAAAAAGCTGGCAGGGCCAGCTGCTTTCACAACTTGCACATCGACAGGGATGTACTCTTCAAAATTACCCATAGACAGCAGCTCCTGGTCCACTAGACACTTCTTCAGGTAGAACATGCATCCACCCAGGGCTGAGAGGGCTAGCTCGTAACCTTCCTTAGGGGTTAGGCCCAATGAATCACTCTCAGATGTCATATTTTTCAGGACAGTAGGAAGATGGTTGTTGCCCGTCTCCTGATCATTCACAACACTCTCTTTAAAGTAGTCCTCTTCTGCCAGGGTCTTGAGGGTCTTCTGTGCATCCCAAAATTGAGTACCTGCATTAAGCCCTTCCTGCATGGCAGAGGACAGTGAAGCCTTCAGTATTTTACGCGTTTCAAGAGATGGGTTCCGCTTTTCAAAAAGAACTTGTGCAGGTGCAAAGTGTGCCACTAGAGTGCGCAATCGAGAGCAGTGGCGGTCATCTTGGAACTGGCCAACATGGAAATAACCAACAGAGGCATCAACGAAGGTGACCCCATAGGTTCGGCAACAACCTGAGCTCTCCTCCTCAGCCTTCTCCTTTAAACTCAGTAGGTACTTGCTGTGGCTCTCTGAGGGGGCACCGTCCAACACACTGTAGGTTTGGGTGCCTTGTGTAATTATCTTGCACACCTCTCTCTTTACCACACGGTCAAACTTAGTGGGCTTCAACGTGGTCTTGCAGCGGGCCTCCATCATCTCTGGGGTCTCTACCTGCTCTACACGGGCCACCTTGTAGCCTTTCTGAACCATTACGCCAGAGAAACGGCCAAAGGCAATCTCTGGAAAGCCTGAGTGGGCCCAGGTCCCTTTCATAAAGGTTAGGCCCAACTCACTGACCGCTATCACAGCATCCATGTGGTACAGCTCGTAGAACTTCCCCACCTTGTAGAAGAGCACTGTATCAAACATTTTAGCTTTAAGTTCCCACCAGCGCCGCATTCCAGGCGTGCTTTTTAACAGGAAGGCCTCTGGCACATAGAGGGTGGTGGGGTCGTAGTCTTCCTCTCTCTGTTGTAGTCTTCGGCTGTCTTTCCTCTTGCCATCCTGCAACCACTCCAGCTTCTCGTGGTCCCACACTGTGGTGCCTCCACCTGAGCCATTCATCTGGCTCTCAAAGTTGTCGGGGGCAGAGAATGCTGACAGTCGTGACTTAGTGTCGGCTGCAATACCCAGCTGAGCTTGTTTTGTCTTATTAGCAGGAGGAGTGGGGGCTTTGTTTTTTGCCTTTGCAGACTTATCTGTAGGACGTTTGCGCTTCACAGGTTTGACTGGGCTGTCTGCTATAGACTCTTGCTCACTGCTCTCTTCTTCCTCCTCCTTGTTACTAAAGGCCTCCTCCTCCTCCTCCTCTTCTTCTTCTTCTTCACTGCTGGCTGCAGCATTTTCTGGTTCAAATTCCTCACCTGATTCTTCACTGTCTGAGACCACAACAATACGACGGCGCTTCGGCTTATTTTCCTTTACTGTTGAAGCACGGGATGAGCGGCGAGTGGGCTTGGAAGATTTCACTTCCATATTTTCCTGTTCTTCCTCATCAGAAACGTCTTCATCAGTGACTGTCGGCTCATCAGGCTGACAGCACAAATGAGGAGAGAAATGTGGAAATAATAAACGTTTAGTAAAAAAACAGAATAGCTTGCAAAAAATCTGCAATCTATAAACCTATCTATAGCATGCAATCTATAAACCGCACATTGCAAATAACCAAAAAAAATCTATTCAAATTATAATAGTATCATGAGCGAAGTTTTGGCAGAATGTATACAAATTTAACATCCAGAGTGTCAAAATAATGATGAAACTAATAATGCAACAAAAATCACATGATCACCTCCATGTCATCCTCATTCTCCTCTTCATCATCAGATGGGTCAGTGCATAGAGGCATCTTCAGTCTTTTCTCAGGGCTTTCAAACATGACGCTGTCGGCAAGTTCCATTGCATGGCGAATTACAGGCTTGCCACTGAAGAACACCCCTCCGGTTTTGGCATCACTGCTGTCAGAGCCTGCAACAGAGGCCAAATTAAACAAGATAATAAACTTAAGTACACTCTGAATAAAGATACCTTTCAAAAGTCAAAACGACCCAAAAATGTGATGTTCACAATATTTCAGTTACATAAAAAATAGTGGATTGTATCCTTAAACTGTAACGGCAGTAATCTACTGACCATTTGCTGACCTATTTCAGCTTACCTTGGTACTCTCTGATGTATTTGGTACTGACCCATCCTCTGGTAGGAGGTTCATCAAAGAAATGGACATGCAAGCGTTGGTCCCGACCTTGACTCCTCATCTGTTCACCACTCAGAGGCTGGGGTACCACCATGCATGGCCACCAAGGGTGTCCCTCCAGCTTTGCCCACACCAGGGCACCAGCATTGAAAGGGCATGGTGGGCTGAGCAGGAAAAAAAATGGTTAATACATTGATAGTGATAGACGGAAATATGGGCTCAGTGCTATTCTTAACATTACCAAAGAGAATAACTTTAATAAAAATAATGCAGCTGAATAACAACTGCCATTCTTATGCAAAAGAACTGCACTGCCTGTGAAAACGTCACTGACGAAGTCTTCATAAACTATGTTGAAAATACTTAATCATGCCTGTTCACCATCACTACTAATACCATCCCAGTAAGGTTTGTTTAGCATTGGCTATCTGGCTGGCCCCATAGTGAAAGGTGATTGATTAGGAATAATGTAAAAAGGAAAGGTATGGGCTAGTCTACCAGGCTGACATCACACTGAAAACATGTTTTTTTTTAAATTATATTTTTCTACCAACAATTGAAATTTAAACTAAAATAAATCAGACAAAGGTACCCTTTTCAGCCAGTTAGCTATGGCAAGAGGTCACTTAATGTATGGACGTGGCTGGATTCGTTTATTTGTTTGGTGGAGATGTGCACCGGAACAGACTCAGCTCATTCTTGTGCTACACTGATCAGCCAACACATTAAAACCACTGAAAGGTGAAGTGATTTAACATCGATTATCTCGTTACAGTGGCACCTGTCAAGGGGTGGGATATATTGGGCGGCAAGTGATCAGTCAGTTCTTGAAGGTGATGTATTGGAAGCAGGAAAAAAGGGCAAGCATAAGGATCTGAGTGAGTTTGATACGGGCCAAACTGTGATGGCTGGACAACTGGGTCAGAGCATCTCCAAAACGGCAGGTCTTGTGGGGCGTTCCCGGTATGCAGTGGCCAGCACCTACCAAAAGTGGTCCAAGGAAGGACAACCGGTGAACCTGCAACAGAGTCATGGGCGCCCAAGGCTCATTGATGCGCGTGGGGAGCGAAGGCTAGCCCATCCGGTTCAGTCCCACAGAAGAGCTACTGTAGCTCAAATTGCTAAAAAAGTGAATGCTGGCTATGATAGACAGGTGTCACAACACGGTGCATCGCAGCTTGCTGTGTATGGGACTGCGTAGCTGCAGACCGGTCAGAGTGCCCATGATGACCCCTGTCCACCACTGGAAGTGCCTACAATGGGCACATGAGCATCGGAACTGGACCTTGGAGAGGTGGAAGAAGGTGGCCTGGTCTGATGAATCACGTTTACTTTACGTCATGTGGACGGCCGGGTGGGTGTGCATCATTTACCTGGGGAGGAGATGGCACCGGGGATGCACTGTGGGAAGAAGGTGAGCCGGTGGAGGCAGTGTGATGCTCTGATACTCCATGTTGTGCTGGGGAAACCTTGGGTCCTGGCATTCACGTGGATGCTACTTTGACACGTACCACCTACCTAAACCTCTTGCACACTGGGTACAACCCCCTCATGACAACGGTGTTCCCTGATGGCTGTGGCCTCTTGCAGCAGGATAATTCACCCTGCACACACACAGTTCAGGAACGGTTTGAGGAAGAGTTCAAGGTGTTGCCTTGGCCTCCAAACTCCCCAGATCTCAAGCCGATCGAGCATCTGTGGGATGTGCTGGAAAACCCACCCCAAGCCATGGAGGCCCCGCCTCGCCACCTGCAGGACTTAAGAGGATCTGCTGCCAACGTCTTGGTGCCATATACCAGAGGACGCCACCGGGTCTGGACCGCTGGTGGTTTTGACGTGTAGGCTGATCGGTGTATCTCCAAGTAAGGTCGGCATTTAAATGTCACTCGGCTTCTTGCAGCGACCATAGTGTCGACACGTGTTAGGCGTGTTTGACACGTTAAGGCGAGCGATGAAACCCGTCAACACGCCCCCGGGTCCCCCGCGAGGCTGGCTCCGCAGCCGAGGCTCGTTACTTCCGGGTTTTAGCTTTCAGTTTCACTGCATACAACAACAACAAAAACAACAACAACATCGCCCGCCACACGTGGTGACGGAAAACAGGCCAGTTCCCCCCCAACCCGTGCGCACAGCAGCGAGACGCACGACACCACCACCACCACCCTAGCGTGCCCCGTGCAGGGCACGACACCACCACCACCACCCTAGCGTGCCCTGCACGGGGCACGCCATGCTTACCTTCCCCCGGCGGCGGACGCCTTGCCGCCAGCGGGTTTAGCGAGCCCCCCTTTCGCAGGTCTAGACCGCGGTTTAGCTTCGCTGCGTTTGGTGGCCCGCCGCGGCGGCGCGACTTTGGCTTGCTCCTTGGGCGAGGAGTTGGACTTGTTGACGGACGAGGGCAGGTCCGCCTCGGTAGGACAAGGGCTCGGCTTCGGCTTCGAGACCAGCGGCGGGGACTTGCTGAAGAACTTGAAGATCGAGCTTTGCTTGGCCATGCTGGCGGCGGAACGAAGACGCGTCCCGGCTGCTACGCGGGAAAAAAAGCGGCGCGGGTGATGTGGGCGGCGAAAAGGAACCTCGTCCAATGGGGAGCGAGGAACCGTTTGGGAACGGAAGTGACGCGGCGTGCACCGCTTCCGCCTTGTGGCGCGGCGAGGCGCCGATAGGAATCACGGCGCTAACGTGGAGACGAAGAGGAGCGTTGCAGAACGTGGTCGACTTGTCGACGGATTTGTAGATTAATGTCGCGGTTGCGAAAGACTTCCGAACCGCCGGTTGGTGGCGCGCTATGATATTGCAACGCGCTGTAACGTAAATAAGCGCCATGATGTGTGTTGTTGTTTTGCCGCCAGCAGAGCGCAGTACAATATTGGAGGCTTATGAGCCGAACAACAGAACGTTCTCCTGCAGCCCTGCCATAGTAAACCCATTCGTGGCACGAGTCACGATGACGCGCGGTGGTGGCGCGGTCGCCTCGCAGAAAGAAGGTCCCGGGTTCGAGCCCCGGGGTAGTCCAAACCTGGTTGTCCCCGTGTCTGCGTGGGTTTCCTCCCACAATCCAAAGACATGTATGTCAGGTGAATCGGCCATACTAAGTGTGTGTGTGTGTGTGTGTGCGGGGGGGGGGGGGGGGCCTGTGAAGGCCCGGCGGCCTGTCCAGGGTGTCTCTCTGCCTGCCGCCCAATGACTGCTGGGATAGGCTCCAGCATCCCGCCACCCCGGTTGGGCTAAGCGGCTTGGATAATGGATGGATGGATGGAGTCATGATGACATAACGTTCCTGTTTGGTCTATGATGCCCCACCATGTTTGCAGAGGTCGAGAATGACTGATATTACGTCTTGGCAGGTACCAGGCCATTTGTTGGGCATTTCCCACCTTACAGAGTTGGGAGTGCAAATGTTTTAAAAATGGGTGGCCCTGGTGTGAACTGGAGCCTGTCTGTGAATGTTCTCATTCATCCAGGTCATGGTTATCCAAAGGAGTTGAGCCAGGTATTTAACTGGAGCCCTTCTCCCCGCTTTACTCAATTCAACCAAAACCTATTGGGAACAAGTAGCCATAGCCCATTGATTTCCCATCATGCTCCACTGAAGACAAGACTAAGCTTCTTTTTATTTCAATAAATAATTTCACCATCTCATTTCACCTGTTGGTTACCCTGTCTCCGAATGAAGAGGTGTCTCAATGTCTCATGACTTCCTGCCAGTTTTGTTAGGAAAAAGCAATTCTTCTCACATTGACCAAAACCCCGGAGGCTGAGCTGGAGGTGGCAGAGTTGAAAATGCTAAAACCTTCGTTGGGGTTGACGAAGACAGTTCAGGTTGGACGGTTTGGAGACAAAGCAAGAGAGGCGAGATTGAGATGGTTTGGACATGTGTGGAGGAGAGATGCTGGGTATATTGGGAGAAGGATGCTGAATATGGAGCTGCCAGGGAAGAGGAGAAGAGGAGCAAGAGTTAAAGGGAAGGTTTACAAGATGGTAGTGAGACCAGCTTTGTTGTATGGTCTGGAGACAGTGGCACTGATGAAAAAGACAGGAGGTGGAGCTGGAGGAGGCAGAGTTGAAGATGATAAGATTTTCATTGGGAGTGATGAAGAAGGACAGGATTAGGAACGAGTATATTAGAGGGACTGCTCAGGTTGGACGGTTTGGAGACAAAGCAAGAGAGGCAAGATTGAGATGGTTTGGACATGTGTGGAGGAGAGATGCTGGGTATATTGGGAGAAGGATGCTGAATATGGAGCTGTCAGGGAAGAGGAGAAGAGGAAGGCCAAAGAGGAGGTTTATGGATGTGGTGAGGGAGGACATGCAGGTGGCTGGTGTGACAGAGGAAGATGCAGAGGACAGGAAGAGATGGAAACGGATGATCCGCTGTGGCGCCCCCTAACGGGAGCAGCCGAAAGAAGAAAAAGGCTGGCAGTCAATAGGAAGCTTGCCCTGCAAGCTGCTTCACGGCCCTCCTTTGAAAAATGTCCAACTTCCTGAAGGGTCAATGGGGGCGGTTTACACCAACCGGTTACCGAGATGTTGGCAGCGAAACGACCGGTGACACATGGTTAAACTTGGCAACAAAACAATGAGAGAAATATGACGGATGATGCTGGGAGAAACACGGAGAGCTTACTAGAATGGGGAAACTCAGCTCAGTGAGCTGAAGGAGGCTGTGGTGGGTCGGCACAACTGCGTTGTGAATGGACCAGATTGGGGAGATTCTGCATTGTTTTGTTTTTGTTTTTTGACCCCCCCCCTTTTTTCCTCCTCAGTTGTACTTGGCCAATTACCCCACTCTTCCGAGCCGTCCCGGTCGTTGCTGCACCCCCTCTGCTGATCCGGGGAGGGCTGCAGACTACCACATGCCTCCTCCCATACATGTGGAGTCACCAGCCGCTTCGTTTCACCTGACAGTGAGGAGTTTCCCCAGGGGGACTTAGCGCGTGGGAGGATCATACCATTCCCCCCAATCCCCCCCCCAACAGGCACCCCGACCGACCAGAGGAGGCGCTAGTGCAGCAACCAGGACACATACCCACATCCGGCTTCCCACCCACAGACACGGCCAATTGTGTCTGTAGGGACGCCCGACCAAGCCGGAGGCAACACGGGGATTCGAACCGCCGATCCCCATGTTGGCAGACAACGGAGCAGACTGCTGCACTACCCAGACGCCCGAGACTCTGACATTGTTGGTAGTGATGACAGCATGGAGGTAAGCCAAGGTAGCGAGAGAGGGACGGAGAAAAGAGGAAATAATTTTGCCGGAACCATTTCAAAGAAAATCAGGGGTAGCGGATGTGACGGGGGAGGAATAGAGGAGAGAGCTCGAGGAGGATGGAGTTTAAGATCATATTGATATTGAAGTCCGGTGAAACTGACATCCGGTTTGTCAAAAGATGGGCATTGGTTGATCGTTTGCAGAAATGAGGGCCGGGGATGGCGGGCTGACGGGATGAAAGAAATAGGGCGGTTTAAAGTGGTAGGCGCAAGCCGTGTGGCAAGAGGAAGTGAGTGGAGTACGGGAGTGATTTGGGGCCTGCCGGTTGGAGTCACAATGGAGGAAATCAAGTCAAACCCGAAAGGAGGAATTCTAAAAGGTGCTCGACGGTTGCGGCGGCTGGAGAGGAAGTGAAGACAGGGAGCGCGTTGTGCTCGAGTTTGAGGAGGAAGCGCTTTCAGAGAAAGTGACTCCAGGTTTCTTGCGTTATAACGTACGTACCGAAGCCAACGAGGTGTTACAACTGTCAAAGGTTTGGTCATATGGCCGAGATTCGTACCAACATGTACCCTGACTCTGCAGAATGACGGAAGCTAAGCAGGTGTGGGCTTGGCTAATACTTGGAAGGACGACCTCTGGGTAAAACTGAGTTGTTGCTGGAAGTGGTGTTGGTGGGCCAGTAGAGAGCAGTCCTCCCTGCCCCTCAGCACAGTGACGGGGACGCTGTGCTGTAGGAGATGCTGTCCTTCGGATGAGATGTTAAACCGAGGTCCTGACTCACTGTGGTCATTAAAGATCCCATGGCACTTAGCACAAAGAGTATGAGGTTCCCTGGCGTCCTGGCAAAATTCCCAACCTGGCTCTCTCCATCTGGCCACCTCATCACCCCCCTGTGTAGTTGGCTCTAGCATTCCTCCCTCACCACCTCAAGCTGATGGGTGGTGAGCGTTCCGGAGCAAAGTGGGTGCTCCACATTGGTGGTGGTTGAGGTGTGTTTCCTCCCCTCTCTGTGAGGCACTTTAGGTGTCCACATAAAGCGTAATCCATTATTGAGACATGCGCAGGCAGAAGATGTGCCAGAGGTGGAGAAGATCACGAGTATGAGCAATGTAATCACGACCTAAAATGTTGTAACTGTGGTGGCAATCCCAGAGTGGCTTAAGGGGGATGTGAAGGGATGAAAAGGGAAATGGAAATACAGCAGGTGAGAGCTCGGAGTAAGAGCACATATGCAGAGGCTGCGAGGATGGTGAGTCAGAGAGGAAGAATTGACGCGAGAAGCAGAGCAGGAAAGCAGCCAAAAAAAAGAGCCGGAGAAGGTATATGAGGGAAAAGTCATCGTTGATTTAAAGAAGCTAGCTATTTTCATAGCAGGGGCAGTAAATGCCTCAATGGAGGCTAAATCCAAAACAGAGAATAGAAATAATCGTTAAGGCGGCAGCTCATCATGTAGTTATCAGCGGGCTGACATGGGAGGAGGTGGGGAATGACGTCAGTATTCCAGCAAGCCATGAGCGATCATGGGTTGGATAGTACTAATAATGGTCCTGCTGATATACGGTGGAATGCCAGCAGTTCGTTGGCCGATGGACAGGAATTCCAAAAGTGTGCAGATGATTTATCCAGTAAACCAGATGTCATTTGTGAGCAGGGAACATAGTCGAGACCAAATCTGGATTTCTGGATATGCTTCTGTTAGGTGTACAAGTACAATTGGGGAAAAGGGAAAAAAAAATCCCACCAAAAAGCAAAACAAAACATTAATGTCTAATAGAGAGAGAGAGAGAGGTGTTGACATAGCGATAGAGATATATGGGCGAAGGATAGAACAAGTGAGTCTTCAGATTTTTTGGGTGGGTGGTTTGACGCGAAGTTAACATGGAATGAACATATTCACAAGATTAACTCCGAGTGTAAAAAGATATTGAATGTGGTGAGATGTCTGACAAGGTCAGAATGGGGAGCCAGCAGATCTGCAAGGAAAAATATTTATGCAGCGCTGACTAGACCAGGGTTAGATTATGGGAGGCCCCGTGATGGACTTGGCGGCCTGTCCAGGGTGTCTCCCCGCCTGCCGCCCAATGACTGCTGGGATAGGCTCCAGCATCCTGCGACCCCATTTGGGACAAGCGGCTTGGATAATGGATGGATAGATTATGGGGGTACTGCTTATGGTTCAGCAGCAAAAGCCTCGTTAAAGAAGTTGGCGGTGGTGCAAGCTCAGGCTTTGAGACTTTGTTGTGGCGCTTATAAAAGGACTCCCGTGTCCGCTCTTCCGGTTGAGGCGGGTGAAATGCCGCTGCATCTTAGACGCAAACAGTTAATGACGAACTACTGTGTGAACTCTTCAAGGGTATCCTGCAGATCCAGCAACCATGCTACTCCTCCCATGCTGGGAGAGAGAAAGGGCCACGCGGGAGTGTTTCGCATGGAGCGGTGAGAAAGCAGCTAGAGGGAGGACATTAAGTCAGAACCGGTATACCCCTACAGCACCATTACCACTAACACCCCCCTGGCTGTTCCCCTCGGTGTCAACTGATTCATATATTCTGGAAAAAAAATGCAGGTTTGTGAAATATTGCAGTTTTGGTTGAAGCGAGGTTAAAAACGTGTCATACATTTGTCCCAGTATGTACAGATGGACCCAAGGATCCTAATACGGGGAGCACAGGTTTTGCTTTTATCAGGAATTTGACATTTCTGGCTGGAGGGAACCATCCAGCCCACAGCAGTGCAACACAAAGACAAAAACAAACGCACATATACACACAAAACTACTAACACATGTACCCCCCAAAAAAAAATCACTGTCCAAGGGAACGAACACCAGTCAGGATGACTGTCGGAACCGCCGGTCTGCATGGGCTAGCAGTTAGCTTAGCCTGCCCCGCTTCCGCGTCCTGTCAGACCGCCCTCGGTGCTTCCTCCTCCAGGCAGGGGCCTTGGTCCTTGGGCCCACCGGATGCAGCAGACCAGGCTCCCCCGGCCGATCCAACGCCAGCTCTCCCAGCCAGCCACCTCGACACACCTCCCCGCACTCCACACAACGACACCAAAAACACCACAGTCAACGCCAGGCGAGGCCGCCATCAGACCGCCCTCGGTGTTACCGGAACTACCGGTCTGCATGGGCTAGCAGTTAGCCTGCCCCTGTGTGGGGGCCGTGGTCCTTGGGGCCCACAGGACGCAGCGGACCAGGCTCTCCCAGCCATCAGGCGAAGACACAAACTTAAACGCAGACGTGGACAAAGACACTGCATGGACGGTACCGGGTGAGGCCGCCGCAAACGTGAATTCGCGCCGCCATCTTCCCACACCGGAAGCAGAATTGCAGCCTCACGAGTTTCCGGTAAAAGAACGTCGCATCATGGTTCAGTTTACACAGTCGAGATGACGCCTCCTGCAGCAGCATATAGAGGACAGGAGAGTTACACATTCGACAGATGAGTCCTCGAACGGAGTTGTGCGCTGCTTTAGTGTCGTTGCAGTCATTTCCACCTCGCAGGAAGCAGGATGTAGTTGGTGAGAATTATGAAACGGCACAGATTTGAAAACATGCATATGTTGCCCGGCTCACGGGGGGGATAAAGGGCAGTGAAACTGTGGACGCATTAGCAAAACACGAGGAGATCAGTAAATCTGAAGCAGGAGGAGTAATAACCGAAGCATTGGAGGGGCGGCACAGCTGGGATTCAGCACGCACAGGACCACACCTTTATGCAGTGCAGCGGGAGGTGGGCAGAGGGAGGTCAGCTAAAAGGAGCACCAAAGAGGAGAACATCTTTTTTTTCCTATTAGTTTTTTTTGGGCTTCCCCCCCCCCCCTCTTTTTCTCCCCATTGTATCCGGCCAATTACCCCACTCTCCCGAGCCGGCCTGGTCGCTGCTGCGCCCCCCTCTGCCGATCCGGGGAGGGCTGCAGACTACCACATGCCGACGACCCCCCGTGTTGGTAGTCCACGGATTAGAAGAACGTCCTAACAACACCGAGGGCAGGACAGAGCAGATTTAATAAAACACCGCGGTTAATAAACACACCTCCCTCAGGATTATGTGAGTGAGGGCTGTGGAACACAGCGGTCAGGAGTGTGCGTCATTTCTCCCTGCCAAAAACACTCTCACGAGCAACACACGTTGAAGAGGGGGACAGGGAGCTCGGAGCTGAAGAACTGTCTATCAAAAATGTGTCTGACATCGGGTTACCGGGGCATTCATTATTTGAAAGGAACTGGCCTGATCAAAAGAATTTAGTGTTCGTTGAAATATATGTGTGTGTGTGTGTGTGTGTGTATATATATATAGATATATAGATATATAGATATATCTCCATCCATCCATCCATCAGCCGAACCGCTTATCCTGCTCTCAGGGTCACAGGGATGCTGCAGCCTATCCCAGCAGTCATTGGGCGGCAGGTGGGGAGACACCCTGGACAGGCCGCCAGGCCATCACACACACACACACACACACACACACACACACACACACACACACACACACACACACACACACACACACACCTAGGGACAATTTAGTCCGGCCGATCCACCCGACCTACATGTCTTTGGACTGTGGGAGGAACCCGGAGCCCCCGGAGGAAACCCACACAGACATGGGAAGAACATGCAACCGACCCGGGACGACCCGGGACGACCCCCAAGGTTGGACTACCCCGGGGCTCAAACCCAGGACCTTCTTCCTGTGAGGTGACCCCGCTAACCACTGCGCCACCGCACCGCCTACATATATAAATATATATATATATACACACACACACACACACATATATATGCATATATATATATATGTATATATATATAGTCTTTATGCATGCTCAATATGCAATCCTCTGGGGGCTCCGGTTTCCTCCCACAGTCCAAAGTCATGCAGGTCAGGTGAATCAGCTGGAATATGTGTGTGTGTGAATATGTGTGTGTCGGCCCAGTGATGGCCTGACCGCGTGTCCAGGGTGTCTCCCAGCCTGTCACCCAATGACTGCTGGGATAGGCTGCAGCATCCCCGTGACCCTGAGAGCAGGATAAGCGGTTCAGATGATGGATGGATGGATGGATGGATGGATGGATGGATGGATGGATGGATGGATGGATGGATGGATGGATGGATGGCATGCTCAATACAAATCAAAGAAAGGAAGTTGAATCAGCTCATCTGGGCACAAGGTTTATTGACAGAAACGTTTCATCATCATCTAAGTGACCTCTTCAGTCTCAACTGACTGCAGGTACCCCCACCCTTATAAACTATACAGTGGCATAACCACCGAAACCAGTGATCAGTTTCATATGCAAATGACCATGACCATTAACTAGAGTTACAATGGTCATGTCATGTGTACTAGTCACAGAGGACTTGGGGAATGTTTGCAATCACAGCTTTGTAAGATGGCAACAGATGTACTCTTACCCCCCCCCCCCTCCGGTTCAGGGATGGTTGTTCCCTCTTAACATAGATGGCCTCTTTGACAAACCAGCGTTCCTCCCTATCAAGGATGTGCACTTCCTCATCCCTGAAAGAGTGGCCACTGGCCTGTAGATGGTGTAGACTGCAGCATCCTGGCCTGTAGATGGTGCAGACTGTGGAGCCCTGCTCTGTAGATGGTGTAGACTGCGGCGTTCTGCTCTGTAGATGGTGTAGACTGTGGAGTCCTGGTCTGTAGATGGTGTAGACGGTGGAGTCCTGGTCTGTAGATGGTGCAGACTGTGGAGTCCTGGCCTGTAGATGGTGCAGACTGTGGAGTCCTGGCCTGTAGATGGTGTAGACGGTGGAGTCCTGGTCTGTAGATGGTGCAGACTGTGGAGCCCTGCTCTGTAGATGGTGTAGACTGTGGAGCCCTGCTCTGTAGATGGTGTAGACTGTGGAGTCCTGGTCTGTAGATGGTGTAGACGGTGGAGTCCTGGTCTGTATATGGTGCAGACTGTGGAGCCCTGCTCTGTAGATGGTGTAGACTGTGGAGTCCTGGTCTGTAGATGGTGTAGACTGTGGAGTCCTGGTCTGTAGATGGTGTAGACTGTGGAGTCCTGGTCTGTAGATAGTGTAGACTGCAGCATCCTGGCCTGTAGATGGTGCAGACTGTGGAGTCCTGCTCTGTAGATGGTGTAGACTGTGGAGCCCTGCTCTGTAGATGGTGTAGACTGTGGAGCCCTGCTCTGTAGATGGTGTAGACTGTGGAGTCCTGGTCTATAGATGGTGTAGACTGTGGAGTCCTGCTCTATAGATGGTGCAGACTCTGGAGTCCTGGTCTGTAGATGGTGTAGACTGTGGAGTCCTGGTCTGTAGATGGTGTAGACTGCAGCATCCTGGCCTGTAGATGGTGTAGACTGTGGAGTCCTGGTCTGTAGATGGTGTAGACTGCAGCATCCTGACCTGTAGATGGTGTAGACTGTGGAGTCCTGGTCTGTAGATGGTGTAGACTGCAGCATCCTGGTCTGTAGATGGTGTAGACGGTGGAGTCCTGGTCTGTATATGGTGCAGACTGTGGAGCCCTGCTCTGTAGATGGTGTAGACTGTGGAGTCCTGGTCTGTAGATGGTGTAGACTGTGGAGTCCTGGTCTGTAGATGGTGTAGACTGTGGAGCCCTGCTCTGTAGATGGTGTAGACTGCAGCATCCTGGCCTGTAGATGGTGCAGACTGTGGAGCCCTGCTCTGTAGATGGTGTAGACTGTGGAGCCCTGCTCTGTAGATGGTGTAGACTGTGGAGCCCTGCTCTGTAGATGGTGTAGACTGTGGAGTCCTGGTCTATAGATGGTGTAGACTGTGGAGTCCTGCTCTATAGATGGTGCAGACTCTGGAGTCCTGGTCTGTAGATGGTGTAGACTGTGGAGTCCTGGTCTGTAGATGGTGTAGACTGCAGCATCCTGGCCTGTAGATGGTGTAGACTGTGGAGTCCTGGTCTGTAGATGGTGTAGACTGCAGCATCCTGGCCTGTAGATGGTGCAGACTGTGGAGTCCTGCTCTGTAGATGGTGTAGACTGTGGAGCCCTGCTCTGTAGATGGTGCAGACTGTGGAGTCCTGGTCTGTACATGGTGCAGACTGTGGTTTACATCTGGGCAGCTGTTGTCCTTCTCCTGTCTTCGATCGGCTGGTCCACTGTTTGGGCGTCTTCCTGGCTTTGACAAACGCCCAGCTAGGATAACCACACTTAGCCAGGGCCTGTCTAATGCGGGGTTTCTCCCCGTCCCCGGCTGCTGTGCTGGTGGGGACGTTGTCATAGCTCTTTATCTCTTTTTTTGGTGAGTGTGTGTTAGTTTGTGGGGGTGGATAACTCTGGTTCACACTCCAACATAGTGGGTGGTGGTAATGCACGTTAACACTGGTTGCCACCGTCCATAAACTGGAAAAGCAGTGGGTAAGTGTCAACGAGCAAGAAACATACAGCACATGGCGTGCGGGTAAGGTAGCGGTCTATTCCGTTGCCTACCAACACGGGGGTCGGCGGTTCGAATCCCCGTGTTGCCTCCGGCTTGGTCGGGCGTCCCTACGGACACAGTTGGCCGTGTCTGCAGGTGGGGAAGCCGGATGTGGGTATGTGTTCTGGTCGCTGCACTAGCGCCTCCTCTGGTCGGTCGGGGTGGCTGTTCGGGGGGGGGGGGGATAGCGTGACCCTCCCACGCGCTACGACCCCCCGGGGAAACTCCTCACTGTCAGGTGAAAAGAGGCGGCTGGCGACTCCACATGTATGGGAGGAGGCATGTGGTGGTCTGCTGCCCTCCCCGGATCGGCAGAGGGGGGCGGAGCAGCAACTGTGATGGCTCGGAAGAGTGGGGCGATTGGATGGGTGCAACTGGGGAGAAAAGGGGGGAACCCCCCCCCCTGACAAAAAAACAAAAACATATACAGCACCCAGAATGGATTCCACGGCCTCGTCTTGGGAAAGCGGACCGCTCCTCCGTGCCCTTGCTACCCGTTTACAAGCAGAAAGTTAAGAGCCAGAAACCCACCTAGAGGACAGAGGAGTGCTGGCTGGAACAAAAATGAGCTTAATCTTTATGGTTGTTTTGATTCAACAGACGGGCCGGTTTTAAGGAACCCTCTGAACCCGAACAGCCTGGACATCTGTATTCCCCCTTGTACCAGCCGCTCCTATCTGAGTCAGAAACCTTGGCTCGGCGGCCTCGTTCGGCTGAGGCTAAAAGAAAGGACTGCTGCTTTTAAAGCCGGGGGATAAGCACCGCTACAGGGAAGCTAAGTACGCGCTGAGGAAAGCCACCAAGTCAGCCTAAAAAACAATACCGGGATAAACTAGAACAGCATTACAACAGCGGGGACTCCCGGCACAAGTGGCAGGGACTGCCAGCAGTAACGGCCTCCAAATCCGAGCCGGGTGGTTTCACCAGCACCACCGCTTCCCTCCCGGATGACCCGAACAGGTTCTACGCCCGCTTTGAATGTAACTCGGCACCACCAGACAATAGGCAGAACCTTGCTGGGCACTCCCTCAACGAGTTAACACATCGAGTGATAGAGGCTCAGACCGCCACGGAGAGCCTCCTTACTGGAAGCATACTGGTGTGGTCTGGCCACCTGACTGAACAGGACCACAAGCCGCTGGGAAGGACGGTAGAAATGGCTTCAACGATCACAGGAACAGCCCAGCCACAGCTTCAGGGCGTTTACGCCACCCGTAGCAGAAGGAAGGCCCTAAGTATGATGGAGGACACCAGCTACCCGGCACGTGGTCTGTTCTGGTCCTTCCCTCGGGACCACACTTGCAGAGCTTCAGAGCTCGGACCAGCCGCCTCCAACACAGCATTTACTCCCAGGCCGGAAGAATAGTGAACAGCAGGCACCCTACATAGCTTCAGGGATTTATTACTTTGTGGGATTTCTGATTTATTGTTTTTGTTATTATTCATTATTTCCATATATATATATATATAGTTTTGAAGGGCTGAGAGAGCCAGGGCATATGCATGTCATTGTATTTGAAGGTACATGGTACTTTTTATATGTATATGACAATAAAGGGAACGTTTAACTCGTCTCCTTTGACTTACTGATTGCACCACGTGTTCACATTACCCCCGTTTCTGTTAAAAGGTACATAAACAAGAGTGCTAGTGCTCAGCCTATGGAGGCAGTAACTACATCACCAACCATGCATGCATGCAGAGACAGTAGATGTACTCCTGGATAACTTTAACCTGAACATTCTGAATGTCGTGGACGAAAAACTTTGAGCAACTAGAAGGTACCGTGGAGAAATCCCGTGACGGTAGAAGCCCCGAGAAGAGAGCGCTGGAAAGCAGAACGGCAGTGGAGAACAACCGAACTTGAAATCCAATATGACCTATATAAACCAGTTTTAACTGTGAGTTATGCAGGGCTAGACAGCTAGATTTTTCTAAGATGATAAACAGGAACATCAATAACACTCTACTTGCCATGGTTGACAAGCTTGCACCCCCCCCCCAAAAAAAAGCAGATAGTGACAGAACTCCTTCCCACAGAGAAATGGAATGAATTTGCTTACTGGTTTAAAATAAAAAATCAAAACTATTTGACCATCGACGTCAGACAGCCAAACAATAAAACTGTCGTTTCGACGACCACTTAGAAATAATTTGACTGGGCGTCTGGCAGTGGTGGATCTAGAGATTTTTTCCTGGGGTGGCAAGACTGTGGCCCAGAGGTGGCAGCTGCCAATCCTTTGCCACCCCTGTAGATCCGCCCCTGTGAGGGGGAGGGGGGATTCTAAATCGGCGACTTCTGTTTGAGATGAGGTCGGTGCGGGTCTCATTGACCTTCACCATGCATGTACATAAAATATACTTTAAAAACACATTATCTGATTTATAAATGGGGTGGCAAGACTGTGGCCCAGAGGTGGCAGCTGCCACCCCTTGCCACCCTGTAGATCCGCCCCTGGCGTCTGGGTAGTGTAGTGGTCGATTCAATTGCCTACCACACAGGGATCGCCGGTTCGAATCCCTGTGTTACCTCTGGCTTGGTCGGGCGTCTCTACAGAGACAATTGGCCGTGTCTGCGGGCGGGAAGCCGGATGTGGGCATGTGTGCTGGTTAGCGCCTCCTCTGGTCGGTCGGAGCGCCTGTTTGGGGGGGAGGGGGAACTGGGGGGGTATAGCGTGATCCTCCCACGCGCTACGCCCCCTTGGTGAAACTCCTGTCAGGGGAAAAGAAGCAACGGGCGACTCCACATGTATGGGAGGAGGCATGTGGTAGTCTGCAGCCCTCCCTGGCTCAGCAGAGGGGGTGGAGCAGCGAGCGGGACGGCTCGGAAGAGTGGGGTAATTGGCCAAGTCCAATTAGGGAGAAAAAGGGGGGGGGGGAGGAAATAATTTGACTGTTATGTCACAATTGAGTACTATTGATACAAAACCCTAGAGGAAAAGAGTCAGCATCTTAAATCAACAACATGTTGTCTTGACACACTGCCATCTGACTTCTTAAAAAAATATTTTTTAACTCTGTGAAAACGTATTTGCAGCAAATAGTTGATGGCTCACACTTATCAGGCACTTTCCCCAAGTCACTGAACATAGCTGCCATTAAGCCACCCTTAAAAAAGAACCCTGGGTACCTCTGTGTTGAACAACTACAGACCTGACTCAAATGTTCCTTTTATAGCTAAGATCACTGAGAGTTGTTTTTAATCAACTCAGCAATTTTGTTTTTAACTAAAGTGGTTATTTGGACAAATTTCAATCAGCTTCCGACCTCACCACATTTCTGAAACAGCCCTTATTAAAGTGTTAAATGATATACAACTGAATACTGATTCAGGTAAAATAACAGATTTGGTTGTACTAGATATCAGTGCGGCATTTGACACTGTAGATCACAGAATACTGCTGGATGAGCTGGAAAACTGTTAAGGACTATCCAAAGCAGTCCTTAATTGGTTCAGGTGTTATTTAAAAGGCCGGAGGTATTTTGTCACCATTGACAGTTAGGAATCTGAAAGAGCGGCTATGACATGCGGAATTCCCCAGGGATCAGTTCTTGGACCTCTTCTATTTAATCTCTATATTCTGCCTTTGAGCCAAATTCTACAGAACAACAATACTGATTACCATAGTTATGCAGATGATACTCAGATATATCTGGCTGTCTCACCGGACGACATCAGTCCAATAGACTTACTGTGTCATTGTACAGAGCCGATAAATAATTGGACGTGCCAAAATTTTAACTTAAATAAGGATAAAATAGAGATGATTGTATTTGACAACAAAGCGATGAGATTCAAAAAAGGACTGGTTGTTAACATCCCTAGTGTTTGCACTGCAACAGATTCAGTGGAGATCAAACTGGAGATGTCTGCCAAGGTGACATTGCCACCACCAGGACACATCATCAGTTGTGTACCTCAGCATCACAGGGTGTTTCGGCCTTTTATCACAAGACACCCTCCGCTGAGGCAGGCCCACCACAGGTTGATCGACCCTGGGTGCGTGACCTGTGGTTAGCTGTTCACCCTGGCAGCCCAGACGACATCTCTCCTTTTAGTAGAATTAGTATTAGTAGTAGAATTAGTATTAGTATTCAACTCAACTCTTGGGCTCTAAAAATCAAAGACCAAGTCTGAAATTTTGGTGCTCTAAGACTCAGATCTCATGTTCACCAGCCATATTAAAGCAATCACTAAAACAGCCTTCTATCATCTTGAAAATATAGCCAGAATCAAGGGTTTGGTGTCTCAAAAACATCACAAGAAGCTCATCCATGCTTTTATTTCTAGTAGGGTGGGCTACTGTAATAGTCTCTAAAAGACCATTAAACAGCTGCAGCTCATTCAGAATGCTGCTGCTAGTATCCTGGACCAAGAGAACGGAGCACATCGCTCCAGTTCTAAAACCCCTACACTGGCTTCTAGTTTGTTACAGATTATATTTTATAATACAACCCTAGTCTACAAATCATTGAATGGTTTAGGCCCAGAATACATCTCTGATATGCTTAAAGAATATAAACCGAGTAGGACTCCTAGACCCATGGACTCAGGTCAGCTAGTACAGCCCAGAGTCCAGACTAAACATGGCGAAGCAGCATTTAGCTGTTATGCTGCATGCGACTGGAACAAAATGCCAGATAATCTTAGAGGTGCCCCGAATGCAGCAATTTTAAAATCCAGGTTAAAAACATTTCTCTTTTCATTTTGCTATGATTGAGCTCTATAACTGGCACCCTATTCCTACTCTATTTCTGCACGTTGAGTCTGGAAGTAGGCCTCTGGTCACTCCCAGCAGGGAAGTGACATCTTGGGCTTACGTCTAAGCTCTATTGGTGGGCTTTTACTCCATGGTTCTCTAGTCGGTGTTCCAAGAGAGATAAACACACAGTCAAGGCTAATTCCACTATGTTTTTATTCTATATACTTGGTATTTTCTTTTTATATGACTGATCTTTTAATTAAGCTGCCCTCTTTTTAAGTACTATTTTATGTAATCTGTACTTTATTTTGATTATATTTTACACATGGATGTTCCTTTTTTGTTTTTATTTATGTAAAGCACACCGAATTGCCCTTGTGTAGGAAATGTGCCATATAGAATAAACTTGCTGGTGCTACCAGGCTGTAATAGTAACACTGCCGGTTTTTTTAAGGAGAATAAACCCTGTCTGTAATCCCAGCACGAGACATGCTTCCTTGCTCCTGTCTGTCGCCGTGCCGCGCTTCATGGTTTCTGCATTAAGTCGAGTTCCTGGTTTGACAAGCTCTTCCCACGCGGCCTCCAGCCGCTCACAGGCTGCTAGGAGGGGGCAAGGTGGTCGACTAGTTTAGAGGGGATGAGCTGCTAGGCCTCTAGGCATTAGTCTGGACCCCATCCTCGCTGAAAGAGATTGATTTACGACCGGCAGGTGGTTCAATGAGTAGGGCACCCCGGTTCATCTACGTGTCATTCACAAGGTTACCGCCTGTTAGCTGACCCCGTGACTTGACCTCCCCGTGGCGTGGTGCGAATGAGAAACAGTTCTGGGAACTCTTTTATATGACACCTATGTCAAACATGCATCACAAACTCACTTATGTGTTATAATCTGCTTATAGCACTACATTAGGATTATGATTATTATTATTATTATGATGATTTTTTTTTGTGTTTTGGATTCCCCCTCCCCCTTTTCTCCCCAATTGTACTTGGCCAATTATCCCAATCTTCCGAGCCGCCCTGGTCGCTGCTCCCCCCCCCCCCGTTACCGCGCATCTCCTCCTCCTCCTCCTCCTCCTCCTCGGTTGCTGCAGCTGCAAAAACCCTGAGACCTCACCACAGGTAGGACCAGACCGAGAGATTCCCTTTAGTGTTTCTGTTTGTGGTCTCGTCTTTTATAGTTCCTTCTCCCAGATGTAATGTACAGCAGCGTTTCTCAACCGGGGGTCCGCGGACCCCTAGTGGTCCGTGGTGTAATTGCAAGGGGTCCGTGAAAATAAAATATCTTTAAAAAAAAGATCCTATGACATTTATAGAAATAGGATTATTTTACTCAAATGTGACTGAGACCTTTATCTACCTAAACTATAAAGGGTAACAGGACTTTTTTCTCTAATTACATCTGTTTCACAAGTGTCATTTATTGTATTTTAATAAGAGATCTCGCTCCCGTTTGCATTGTTAAAAGTTACTGCATAAAAATTCTGTTGTTACATATATCTGAAAGTTACTGCATACATATTCTGTTTTGTTACATATATCTGAAAGTTACTGAATACATATTGTGTTTTGTTACATCTATCTGAAAGTTACTGAATACATATTCTGTTTTGTTACATATATCTGAAAGTTACTGAATACATATTCTGTTTTGTTACATATATCTGAAAGTTACTGAATACATATTCTGTTTTGTTACATATATCTGAAAGTTACTGAATACATATTCTGTTTAGTTACATACATCTGAAAGTTACTGAATACATATTCTGTTTTGTTACATATATCTGAAAGTTACTGAATACATATTCTGTTTTGTTACATATATCTGAAAGTTACTGCATAAGAATTCTGTTTTGTTAACTATATCTAAGTTACAACTGAAAGCTCTTATTTTTGCCCCAAAGAGTGAATAAATGCTATAATGCAATTTAAAATGCAGTTTCTACTGTTTCTATCAAATTGCAACCCCCCTCCCCCAAGATCAGGTGGAGGGGTCCTCAGGGTAGATCAAAAATACGCAGGGGGTCCAGGACCCCAAAAAGGTTGAGAACCACTGATGTACAGCACGTCGTGATTTGTCACTCATACCTGAACCAACTCACTGAGGAGGCAGTGCACATGCCTGTGTGTGTGTGTGACTTTTGGTGATCAAATACTCCATACTTATACAACCAACAACGGGTTTTTCACTGTCAACTGACACACATTCGGTCAGTTTTCTGTGTATGTGTGTGTGTGTGTTCTTGTACTTCTGTCTTTGTGAGGACCAATTTGAGTTTTTAACCACCAGATTGAGGACATTTTAGGACATCGAGACATGGCGGCGCGAACTTACATTTGTGGCGGCCTCACCCAGCACCGTCCATGCAGTATCTTTGTCCGCGTCTGTGTCTAAGTTTGTGTCTTTGTTTGATGGCTGGCAGAGCTGGCGCTGGATCGGCCGGGAGAGCCTGGTCTGCTGTGTCCTGTGGGCCCAGGGACCACGGCCCTGCCTGGAACCGCGTCTGAAGAGGAAACACCATGGGCGGTCTGACAGGACGTGGAAGCGGGTCAGGCTAAGCTAACTGCTAGTCCATGCAGACCAGCAGTTCTGATAACACCGAGGGTGGTCTGGCTTCGGCCTCGCCTGGCGTTGACTGTGTTTTTGGTGTCGTCGTGTGGAGTGTGGGGAGGTGTGTCGAAGGTGTCTGGCTGGGAGAGCCGGCACTGGATCAGCTGGGCCAGCTTGGTCTGGGGCAGCTTGGTCTGCTGCGTCCGGTGGGCCCAGGGATCACGGCCCTGTCTGGAGCTGCGCCCGAGGAGGAAACACCGAGGGCGGTCTGACAGGACAAGGAAGCGGGGCAAGCTAAGCTAACTGCTAGCCCATGCAGACCGGCAGTTCCGACAGTCATCCTGGTGTTCGCGCTCTTGGACAGTGAATTGTTTTCCTTTTGATATGTTGGATATATGTGTTCTTGTAGTTTTTTAGTAGTTTGGATATATGTGTGTTATGTGGTTAGCGCGGTCGCCTCACAGTAAGAAGGTCCTGGGTTTGAGCCCCGGGGTAGTCCAACCTTGGGGGTCATTCCGGGTCGTCCTCTGTGTGGAGTTTGCATGTTCTCCCCGTGTCTGTGTGGGTTTCCTCCGGGTGCTCCGGTTTCCTCCCACAGTCCAAAGACATGTAGGTGAGGTGAATCGGCCGGACTAATTTGTCCCTAGGAGTGAGTGTGTGTGTGGGCCCTGTGATGGCCTGGCGGCCTGTCCAGGGTGTCTCCCCGCCTGCCGCCCAATGACTGCTGGGATAGGCTCCAGCATCCCCGCGACCCTGAGTAGGATAAGCTGTTTGGATAATGGAAGGATGGTCCAAGGATTGTGCGTACATAAGATTGAACACACTAATATATGTGTACATATTCTCCATTAGAAGCGAATCATGTCTTACTTAGAGACTTTTATGTAGGGCAACACTGCACCCTGGGATAATACAAATTCAAACTCTGATCAATAATTTCATTAACGGCCTTTTGAAACAGGGCATCTCGAATGTTTGAACGGAGGAAAGGTCAGTATTGACGGGGCAAATGGTTTACTTGCCAGCAGGTTTACAGTGCTTGCAGCATGGCTGAAGGAGGGTGCCGGTGCACCGGTGCATTTAGCGCTCCTGATACCGCTAGCTTGTGGCAGAGCACCTTATTTGAGTCGATACAGCAATATGCTAAGTGGCACAATCTGCAGTTTGCCCCAGGGATTTGTGTGAGAAATGGAGGTGTAACTTCTCAACGGGAGCTTACCGGATATCATTCTCGTTCCCTGTTATTTTTCACTTCTGTCCATGAAAATCTGATAACTCCTCTCCAATTTCATCATTCACGGAGTGCCATCGCTGGCTTTTTCTCTGTAATGAGGCGGGATAAAACTTTCTGAGGCGGGAATCACAAACGAGTTCCACCAAGAAAAAAAAAGGGACTTTGTAGAGACACGAGGCTTTAATTAAAATACGGGGTTGGACTGAACACAACTCTCAGCAACACCACAGACCAGATAATCCAGTTTACACTCAAACCGCAAAGAGGCCATTCCTCCAAAGTGTGAATTTCCTCATATCAGGCACTGACAAAATGGATTCACAATGGTTCTTCATGAAGGACTCATGTATCTGTGGCACCGTGCTCTGGACTCCTATTCTGTCAGTTACGGAGATGCACATGCCAGAAAAAAGATATTATATTAGGTGGGAATACACTCAGGTTTCAGACTACTAGCTAATAGCTACTAGCTTGTAACAGAGCTTTCTATGGCATTTGATAAAAGTAGTGGTGAAGCAGCAAGAGACCCAAATTGCGCGAGTGACCAAATTTGCAGCGCGAATTCACGTTTGCAGCGGCCTCACCCAGTACTGTCCATGCAGCGTCTTTGTCCACATCTGAGTCTAAGTTTGTGTCTTCGTTTGACGGCTGGGAGAGCTGGTGCTGGATCGGCCAGCAGAGCTTGGTCTGCTGTGTTCTGTGCGCACAGGGACCACGGCCCTGCCTGGAGCTATGCTCGAAGAGGAAACACAGAGGGCAGTCTGGTGACGGCTTCGCCTAGCATTGACTGTGTTTTTGGTGTCGTCATGTGGAGTGCAGGGAGGTGTGTTGAGGGCGTCTGGCTGGGAGAGCTGGTGTTGGATCGGTGGGGGGGGGGGGAGCCTGGTCTGCTGTGTCAAGTGGGCCCAGGGACCATGGACCTGCCTGGAGCTGTGCCCGAGGAGGAAACACTGAGGGTGGTCTGACAGGATGCGGAAGCAGGGCAGGCTAAGCTAACTGCTAGCCCATGCAGACTGGCTGTTCCGACAGTCATCCTGGTGTTCATTCTCTTGGACATTGAATTTTTTTTTTGTAGTTTGGATATATGTGTTCTTGTAGTTTGGATATATGTGTTCTTGTAGTTTGGATATATGTGTTCTTGTAGTTTGGATACATGTGTTCTTGTAGTTTGGATACATATGTTGTTGTAGTTTGGCTACATGTGTTGTTGTAATTTGGATGCATGTGTTGTTGTAGTTTGGCTATATGTGTTGTTGTAGTTTGGATATATGTGTTCTTGTAGTTCAGATATATGTGTTTTTATAGTTTGGATATGTGTGTTTTTATAGTTTGGATATGTGTGTTCTTGTAGCTTGGATATATGTGTTGTTGTAGCTTGGATATATGTGTTGTTGTAGTTTGGATATGTGTGTTCTTGTAGTTCGGATACAAGTGTTCTTGTAGTTCGGATACATGTGTTGTTGTAGTTCGGATGTGTTTTTGTCTTTGTGTTGCACTGCTGTGGGCTCGGGGAAACAATGTTTCGTTTCGCTTCGTGTGCGCAGGTGCATGGCATAAAATGACAAATGAATGTTCTGATTGATTCTTCAGATTACAGGGAATATTGTTTTGTGTTTTGTGGTTTAAAGTTGTACCAACGAGATTTTAGAAAGGGTTTATTTAGGCGGTAGAAAATGTAACATAGATAAAAGCCTGAACTGAGATGTCATGCTTCGTGCCGTTACACACAATGGAGACTGGACTGTGGATTGCTGTTGTTGAAAGGTAATGACTCGTTAATTTCTTCTGGGACAGGTTTAATTTAGCGCACACTGCACAGATAACCTGTCGGTGGCGCCTTTTTATGGATCTCTTGAAGTGCGGGGCTGACAAGGTTTGCCCATTGGCTGTGAGTAACAGCTGCTCTCAAGCAAACACATTGTGTCCCTGCATGCTTTTCTCATCACTCTGCCTTCAGTCCCTCTCTATGTGCTGCCCGTCCCATTGTCCTTATTTGCAGCCTTCTGCTGGAACGAAAGCCATTATATCCCTCGCTGGCATTAACGTTACGTCACCGGTTTCCTTATGAGAGCTTTTGTTTAGTCCCGAGACACGGTTGCCATACAAAAAAGTGAGACCCGCTCTCAATCCACAACTCGAGCACCTCTGAATGCTCTTACCTAGTGGGTGGTTGTGAAGCAAGGCCAAACTGAAAATGATTATGTTAAACACACGACGGAAGGCCTCGAAAACTGCTCTCGTCATAACAACTTAAAAAGAGTAGTTGGTCTACCTGAGGGTTACAAGGGTCATTCGGCCACAGATTCCCTGTCTACATTTCTTGTTGACATATCGCAAGATGAATCGTTCACCTCACCACCAGAGCTTGACAGGGCACACCTTACGTTGAGACCAAAACCAGGGGAAGGAGAACGACCCCAACCCGTCTTCATTTGCTTTCTACATTACAGAGAGAGCAGGTACTTGCCTTAGCGAGGAAATGAGGACAACTTATCTACAAGGCTCAAAAAATCTTTATTATTCCAGACAGGAGCAGTGAGCTCGCCAAGAAGTGTGTCGCATTTACTGCAGCCAACTCCAAACTTTACAAGAGAGGCCAAAGAGGTGACATTCCACGTCCCAAGGACCAGTCTGCGATGCTGAAAGTTGGCATGCCCCAGCCCCCGCCTTTGCCTGCTGCCCGTCCTGCATTGCACCCTACCCCAATGCTCATCCCCGCGGGTGGTGGGTCCACGGGGTGGTGGCTCCATGTTTTTTTTGGGCTGGGCCCGGCCACCAGCCGCTCGCTGGCGAGCTCCCTTCACAGGTCTGGTTCCAGGAGGGGGCCCCGGTTTCCCTTTTCTGGGCGAGGTGCTGTGGTTCTGCTGTTGTAAATTCATTGGGTTTGTCGGATAGTGTGCTCCAATTATCGGGGCATCACACTGCTCAGCCTTCCTGGGAAAGTCTACTCTGGGTGCTGGAAAGGAGGCTCCGACCGATTGTCAAACCTCGGATCCGGGAGGAACAATGCAGATTCCGTCCGGGTGATGGAACAATGGCCCAACTCTTTACCCTTGCCAAAGTGCTGATGGAGGCATGGGAGTTTGACCAGTCAGTCTACATGTGTTTTGTGTACTTGGAGAAGGCTTATGACTGTGTACCCTGGGGAACTCTGTGGGGAGGTCCTGCGGGAGTAGGGGGTACCGGGGCAGTTGCTACAATCCATCCGATCCTTGTATAACCAAAGTGAGAGCTGTGTCCGTATTCTCGGCACAAAGTCAAACACGTTTTCGGTGGGTGTCGGACTCCGCCATGGTTGTCCCTTGTTTCCGATTCTGTTTGTGATATTCATGGACAGGATCTCAAGGCGCAGCCAAGGTGAGGAGTGTGTCCCTTTTGGGGACCTCAGAATGGCATCTCTGCTCTTCGCAGATGATGTGGTTTTGTTGGCTTCACTAGAACGTGACCTCCAGTGTGCACTGGGGTGGTTTGCAGCTGAGTGTGACATGGCCGGGATGAGAGTCAGCACCTCCAAGTCTGAGGCCATGGTTCTCTACCGGAAAATGGTGGATTGCTCCCTCCGGGTTGGGGATGAGTTGTTGCCTCAAGTGAAGGAGTTCAAGTACCTCAGGGTCTTGTTCACGAGTGAGGGTAGGATGGAGCGGGAGATTGACAGACGGATTGGTGCAGCATCAGCAGTAATGCGGATGTTGTACCGGACCGTTGTGGTGAAGAGGGAGCTGAGCTGGAAGGCAAAGCTCTCAATTTACCAGTCAGTCTTCGTTCCAACCCTCACCTATGGTCATGAGCGTTGGGTAGTGACCGAAAGGGTGAGATCGCAGATAAAAAGCGGCTGAAATGAGTTTCCTCCGTAGGGTGTCTGGGCTCAGCCTTAGAGACAGGGTGAGGAGCTCGGACATCTGGAGGGAGCTCGGAGTAGAGCCACTGCTCCTTTGCGTCGAAATTCTTCTCTTATGGAAAAATTGCTCACTCCCCTCAGACACATCCTGGCTGCGGGACTTAAAGTCATTTCCAAAATTGGGAAAGATCCATCTGCAGCTCAGCTGAAAATTTGTACAAACACTGGCGGCCTCTCATCTCTCACTTTGAAACAACGCAATCTATCCCATTGGACTAGAGTGTTGGAAGTAAGATTGGATGTAGATAAGTGTGGATTGATCTGGGGGGGGGGCGTATGCAAGCATATGCATATAGTTGTGTGTATGTAGGTACATTAAGTGTATGTATGAGTGGGTAAATATGTGTGCAGATGTAACAGTGTACGGGCACTGTGATCTTGCAGGGTGCAGGCAGTGCTTCAGGTTAGGTTGACACGATGGTTTTGTATAATACAAGTTGCCAATTCCTTTTTTTTTTCTTCGCCGTACAATTATTTTGTTATCTGTATTTATTCTATTACTATTATTTACTTAGGTAGTTTAATTATCACTATCTTTTTATGAGCAGGGAGGGGACTGCTGGGGGCTAATGGGGGGGGATAGTGTTTTAAAAGAAAAATATGAGTCTGTATCATCACATGTGCAGATTGTTGAATATAAATTGGCTATAAAAATAACTCGTTTCGTCATTTTGTCCTTGGCTCTTTAGCCATTGTTGGACCATTGGAAGTCTGCGTGACGAGTCAGGGGAACTGTTGTTAAGAAATACATCTCGAATCTCCAAAAAGGAGAGACTCAAACAAAAGGAAACTTTAAATGGCATGATGCATTCGAACCATGGGCACATATCAAATCTGGTGTCGGGGCCTTTTCTCAAATGCTTTGGAGACTGCCTGACTCAGAGCTATTACCGAGGCCCGTGCACGCTCAGACAGCGGATGGGAAAGGGAGGGATGAGGGGAGCCATGTCGCCTGGTCCCCAAATAGGCAGCTTTTCAGGAATGAAGGGTGTAGTCTTTCCCCGGGACTATCCGCCCGCCAGCTTCTCCACCCCTCCTCTCACTTTTCACGACTCGGTTTTGTCTTTCATCACTGAGCCCCCAGGTTCTCGTCTCCCCACAGCAATTAAAGGAGCTGCGCCCGCTTGAATCTGCCTCAGCCACCTGAGGAAATTGTGTGGAAATACTGCTCAAATTACAAAACATCTCTCACCTGAGGAGTCTGCTCCTGCTGACGGGGAGGATTTTCAGTCATTTTCTTTGCAAATTGGCAGGTGGCCTACATTTTTCCTTGTTTTTTGAAAACACATTTCTCTCTATGAAAAGTTCAGGCGCACTATTAATGAAATCAATAAACCCTTCATTTCTCCCTCTCCCAAAAACAGGCACACACGTACGAACACTACACTGTGAGGTGTGTAGACTGCATTTTCTGGTTATAATATGCAAGAGGATGCCTTGCTAGGTAGCTTGCTAACTGATGAACTCAAACCAAGCAGGAAGTGTCTCAGTTTTGTCCTTACCTCAGGGAACTATATGAGGGTAGATTACACAAAATGCCGATAGGGTGTGTGAATCTGGTGTGAGTTGCTTTTCAATCAGCGTCAGTGTTAGCATTGTGCGACTACCCGATGATTACAGAATGCCAGGGCGATAAAGAGAACTGAGGGATCTTCAGAATGCTGCTGGAGGCAGTTCCTCATTAAAAGGCTGGCTCTGCAGCAGCAAGGGGGATGAGAAAGATAAAGGTATGTTTGCATAAAGTCCTCTCACGGACTGCTGTGTCATAAGAAAAACCACCAATGGAAGAAAGGCAAGAGGAGGGCTGGTACTATTGATTCATAACATTTGCTTTTTTGTTGTTGTTGGATTTTCCCTCCTTTTTCTCCCCAGTTGTATCCGGCCAATTACCCCACTCTTCTGAGCCGTCCCGGTCTGCCGATCCGGGGAGGGCTGCAGACTACCACATGCCTCCTCCCATACATGTGGAGTCACCAGCCGCTTCTCTTCACCTGACAGTGAGGCGTTTCGCCAGGAGGACGTAGCGTGTGGGAGGAGCACGCTATTGCCCCCAGTTCCCCCTCCCCCCTGAACAGGCGCCCCAGGAGGCGCCAGTGCAGTGACCAGGACACATACCCATATCCAGCACCCCACCCACAGATACGGCCAACTGTGTCCGTACGGACGCCCAGCCAAACTGGGGGTAACACGGGGATTTGAACCGCTGAGCCGCGTGTTGGTAGGCAACGGAATAGACCGCAACACCACCCGGACGCCCAACATTTGCTCTTTTGTTATATCATTTTTGCAGCGTTATTTATTCCACCAGAAAAAGACAGTGAGGATGAAGATATCAGAGAGCCAAGGGATGCCAGGGAGACAAATGATGATGATGTCAGGGAGAGAGATGATGATAAAGATGAAGATGCCAGGGAGAGAGATTACGAGGATGGAGATCATATCAGAGAGAGAGAGATGGTTATGATGATGATAACGATGAAGAAGATATCAAGGTGAGAGATGATGATGATGGTGATGGGCAGAGTGATACTTATGATGAAGATAGCAGGGGGAGCGATTATAAGGAGTGGATAGAGATGGAAGTGAACTTGACAAAACGGAAACCGTGGAAGCCACTGAAAATCCAAAGGACACAGGCGCTGCGCTTCTGTCGGCATTAGAATATCCGACTGATCCTGCACATGTTCAAAAGCACAGCACACACTACTCTGGGAGATTTGTGGAGTTCTGTTACTCTACTGGGCCCCGTCAACCACTTCTGAGGTCTCCCAAGACAGGGGCGCTCATTCCACAGGGAGTGGCACAAAGGAAACCCCTGGCTAGAGGAGTCTGTGGAAAATGATTCCGTGCTCTGTTTTAGTCACAGACTCTTTCTGAAGGAGGAGAAGTATCACAGTACGGCAGCTTGGTGAACAGTGGGAGGTAAGAACTGGAAAAAGGGCGCAAAACAATTAAGGGACATAAAGAAACGGAAGCACACACGACAGGAATGGTGAGGTGGAGCAACTTTAAACAGACTCCGCTGGACCAAGCTTTCCAGATGACAGACGTAGAAAGCGAAGGCAAAGAAAGTACAAGAAAGACGGAAAAACGGAGAAATCATGGCCAGGCCGGTAGACATACGTAACATTATTATCTCGCGAGGCAAAATGGGGCATAATGAAAGTAGCACATCTTTAAACAGAGGAAGCTTGCCTGAACTTGTTCAGGTACTAGCTAAATTGGGCGGCACAGTGGTGCAGTGGTTAGCGCTGTCGCCTCACAGCAACAAGGCCCTAGGTTTGAACCCCGGGGTTGTCCAACCTCGTGGGGTTCATCCCAGGTCCTTTCTGTGTGGAGTTTGCATGTTCTCCCCGTGTCTGCGGTGGGTTTTCTCCGGGTGCTCCGGTTTCCCCCACCAGTAAAAAGACATGCATGTTAGGGTCAGTACTCCTGTCTGCGTCCCCGACCGAGGCATGGCGAGACGAACTGGAGTTGGTCCCCGGGCACTGCACGGCGGCTGCCCACTGCTCCTGGCTACACAGCTAGGATGGGTTAAATGCAGACGAAGAATTTCCTCACAGGGATCAATAAAGTAATAAAATAAAATAATTTAAAAAAAAAATGATTCCACCATCAAAATGCACCTTGGATATATCAACCACATCAACTCCCAACAGAAAAAGCCACAGACGTCTCTGTTGTCCTACAAGACAAAGAAGGACAAAATCGAGGCCTGTGCTGCTTTTGTCAGAAGCGTCATTCTCACCAAAATGAACGAATCGAAAATATCCATTCTCTTGGATGACTCATGTGTCCCACGTCGAACAGGTGTCTTTTGTTGTTCTTTTTGTCCATAAGGTAGAAATCAAGGAGCAAATTTCTGCAAGTTTGTGACATGACGGGAACTACGGGTAAAGAATTAGAGAATGTTGTAGTGGCACCCTGTGGGGGAAATGGGTGGAAAATGGAAAACATAATGGGCCAAGTCTATGATGGAGCTGCAAATGTGAGCAGACGCTACAGGGGTCTGCGGTTGCAAATTCGGAGCCATAATGAGAACGCTTTACGTGTGCACTGCCATGCTCATTGTCTGAACTTGGTCTTGGCGGAGAGTGTCAAGTTAACATTTTGCCCGGTTCTTCAAATAAGGCCATACACCTTCGCAGCCTCATCTACAACGTTCCATGCAGCTTTTGCAAAAACGCAACAATCTGTGTACCCTGGCCAGAGAGTCCATGAGCTGAAAAGGCTGTCCAACACACGACGGGCCTGTAGAGAAGAAAGACGCCCTGATGCCCTGAAAACAGGGGCAGTCTGGCAACAAAAAGCAGCCTGGGAATTTGCTGTCAAGCAGACCTAATTTGATACACCAAATTCCAACTGACACCACACGCTTGTCGATCAACCAATCATTAATAATAATAAAAAAAACCCAATCTGTTAATTTGTATTGTTTGTGTTAGGCTATATTACCCCTATACTGACCTCTCTCCGCTGGCTGCTCGTGCGGTTCAGAGTTGATTTTAAGGTTCTCCTGTTTGTTTAGAAAGCCCTAAATGGGCTGGCCCCCTCCTATATCGCAGACCTTTTAACCCCCTATTCCACCTCCAGGTCCCTCAGGTCGGCTGACTTGGGATTCCTGGCTGTCCCGCGATCTAGAGTTAAGCTCAGGGGTGACCACGCCTTTGCGGTTGCAGCCCCTAGCATTCTCCTCCCTATAAGATCTGCCCCCTCCATCCACTCTTTTAAGTCCCGACTCAAAACTTTCTTTTATTCTCTAGCGTTTGAATCCTCCTGATGAGGCTGATTTCGGACTTGTGCCTATGTCCTTGTGTTGTTTATTCATGCCCATGAGCTATGTGCCTTGTTGTCTATGCCGGGGTTTCTTGTATTTGTGTTTTAGCTACCTAATCTGGTCTGCATAGCACTTTGGCCAATGTGGGTTGTTTTTAAACCCAGCCATCCATTCATTACCCAAAATGCTTACCCTGCTCTCAGGGTCGCAGGGATGCTGGAGCCTATCCCAGCAATCATAGCCATAGTAGTCATAGTCATATCCCAGCAGGCAGGGAGACACCCTGGATAGGCCTCCAGGCCATCACAGGGCCCGCCAGGCCATCATAGGGACATAATATAATCCTACTACTACTTTCAGCTGCTCCCGTTAGGGGTCGCCACAGTAGATCATCCGTTTCCATCTCTTCCTGACCTCTGCATCTTCCTCTGTCACACCAGCCACCTGCATGTCCTCCCTCACCATATCCATAAACCTTCCTCTTCTCCTCTTCCCTGGCAGCTCCATATCCAGCATCCTTCTCCCAATATACCCAGCATCTCTCCTCCACACATGTCCAAGCCATCTCAATCTTGCCTCTCTTGCTTGTTTTTAAATGCGCTTTGTGGATAAATTTGACTGACTTGACTAGGCTTGGCAGCACGGTGGCCCAGTGGTTAGCGCTGTCAAGAAGGTCCTGGGTTCGAACCCCGGGGTTGTCCAAACTTGGGGGTCACCCCAGGTCGTCCTCTGTGTGGAGTTTGCATGTCCCCCCCCCCGTGTCTGCAGTGGGGTTTTCTCCGGGTGCTCCGGTTTCCCCCACCATCAAAAGAAACATGCATGTTGGGGTTTATACTCCTGTCTGTGCCCCTGAGCAAGGCAATGGGAAAAGAACTGGAGTTGGTCCCGGGGCACAGCATCAATGCGGCAGCCCACTGCCCCTAGCTACACACATCACAGCTGGGATGGGTCAATTTGCAGTAACTGAATTTCCCCAAGGGGACTAATAAAGGAAACTTCATTAATATGTGAAATACTGAAGCTAATTTTCCAAGGTTTTCCTCAGAACTGGAGAAAGCAAAAATTCAAAGCTGAATTAATGTAATGATCACCTGACACCTAATCTGACTTAATAGCCTGCTTGTATTATTAGAATTATTAAGAATATTGCAAAAATGTTAAACAGTATTTAAACAGGGAGAACTACATTAGAACCAGCAGACTCTGCCCACAGGAGCATACTATAGTCACACCACACTATATTCACACTACATATTCACATAAAGCACACTGTATTTACACAATATCACACAAAGCACACTTTATTCACAACGCTTTTTGTCTGAGATTTCCTCTGAAGAGTAGAGTGTAAAATGTTGGGGTTTCATATGTCTGAGATGATAAGTATTTAACAAACTGCTGGGCTGGCCATCAAATGTTATATGGCCTATAGGCTATAATGCAGCAAAAAGGAGAACTGATGAGTCCCGTACCAACCAGCATTAAAGGGGCTGACATTGAGCTTGTGGACAACTACAAATATCTGGCGGTTGTTCTCAACAACTCATGTGGCTTCTGCATCAAAGAAGATCCAACACAGACCTGTTTTTCCTGAGGAAAACGTGGACATTTAATGTCTCCTCCCAGATGATGACTCTCTTTTCTAGAAGTTTTATTGGAACAGGTTTAATGTGCTGTACTGTCGCTTGGTTTGGTAACTTGACTCTGGCCAGTAGAAAAAGGCTTGATAGACTTATCAAATGGGCTAGTAAGATTTCAGGGACAAGTCAAGCCCAGCTTACTGACCTTTATAACAGGAAGGTGTTCAGAAAGGCTACTTCCCTTCTGGGGTGCCAAGGTCACCCTCTTCGGCCAGAGCTGTTACCCTCAGGTCGTAGGTTGAGGATGCCCTGTATTAGGACTGAGAGATACAAGGCTTCCTTTGTGCCCACTGCCATCCAACTGTTAAATGGTGGACAGTATTCATCTGTTGTCTGCAGATCACTTGTTTCCTTGGCCTGTATATTTGACCTCCTTTGGTTCTCCTTGCCCGCTATGTCCTGTTGTCCAGTCTGCCTCGGTGTTTGTATGTTTTGTTTTTCTGTGAGAGTTTTATTACACTGGCTGCAAACTAATTTCCCTGTAAGGGACAATAAAGACACTTTGACCTTGACTTTTGAGAAATTCAGAAGAAAATGATCAAATTTACATGTTTATTTTACAGTTGAAGTTGATTTAGCATAAACTTCTCTCAATGTTTGTGCACTGAGCCTGACTAGTTGAACCTTGGAAATGGTCAAACCTGCGGTGGGACTCTACCAGCTAAACCTCGAGGTTAACAAAGACACGTTGTTCTTTAGCTAGTTCATTTAGCTAGTTCGCAGCACATGGCGTGTAAGCATGACACAGCACGTGCTCCCTGCCCACTCCTCTTCATGTTCCTGCCTCATCATCACCGGCAGGCTGCTCAAATACATCCGTTAGCTTAGCAAACTTTGCAGTATCAGCCACCAAAGCCCTTTTCTTTCTTTTCTTTTTTTGGACCCCCCCCCCTTTTCCTCCCAAATTGTATCTGGCCAATTACCCCACCCTCCCGAGCCGTCCCGGTCGCTGCTCCACCCCCTCTGCCGGTCCGAGGAGGGCTGCAGACTACCACATGCCTCCTCCCATACATGTGGAGTCGCCAGCCGCTTCTTTTCACCTGACAGTGAAGAGTTTCGCCATGGGGACATAGCGCTTGGGAGGATAACACTACCCCCCCCCCCAGTTCCCCCTCCCCCTCGAACAGGTGCCCTAACCGACCAGAGGAGGCGCTAGGGCAGCGACCAGGACACATACTCACATCTGGCTTCCCACATGCAGACACGTCACAATTGTGTCTGTGGGGGTGCCCAACCAAGCCAGAGGTAACACGGGGATTCAAACCAGCGATCCCCGCCGTGTTGGTAGGCAATGGAATAGACCGCCATGCCACCCGGACGCCCCCAGCCTTTTTCTTTTTTTGGCATACCTTCTCTGCACCGCTGGCTGTGGGCTTTCTCTGTCTAGCCATGTTTCGGCAATGAGTGCTAGATACTTTTAACGAGTGCTAGATACTTTTGACGAGTGCTAGATACTTTCAGTTGTGACAACTGCTACCTGTTATTATGGATTGTACCAGCCATGTTGCTGCGGTTAAGATGGCCTATTGAACGGGGTTGGGAAAAAAGACCGGCCCTCACAAGACCGACCCCCTGGGAAAATTCCCAAACTTCCTGATGGCCAGTTCATGCCTGGTGTGTGAATGCTGAAGAAGGTCCTTCCTGCCCTGGTGCAGCTGCCTCAGGACATGGCTGAGAATGATACACCAGACTCTGCAGCAGGCCATGCCTAGATGCTCTTGTGTAGCATAGATTTTGAATTTATTCTATGCATGGAAATTGCTGCACCTGTCTACACTGAGACTGCCACTGCCTCTTCTGCACTCCAGAGAAAGGACCTGTCAGTGTGATACACCGCTGTGGAAGGGGTCATGGAAAGGGTGAAAGCAATGCGGAAAAATTAGGAATTCAAGGTCCTCTTTTCAAAATCCAAAGAACAAGCAGGGGCAGCTGGCATCGAGGTTTCTCATGATATACTACCTGGACAAGTCAGACACAGAAAGGCAAGGCAAAAAAAACTGTATTTGTACAGCACATTTCAGCATCAAGGCAATTCACAGTGCTTTCCATAAAACATAAAAGGCATTAAGAAAAGCAGCATAAGGCAATAAAAAGACGTTTAAAAGCAAATAAAAAGAGAGAATAAAAGTTACAGTGCATACGGTGATAATCAAAAGCTTCAAATGTTATTTAATTGAAGGCTGCGGCAAACAGGAAAGTCTTCAGCCTTGAGTTGAAAGAACCGAGAGTTGCTGCGGAGCTGCAGTTCTCTGGGGGTTTGTTCCAGATATGTGGTGCATAAAAACTGAAAGATGCCACTCCATGATTAGTTTTGACTCTGGGGGACAGAAAGCAGACCTGTCCCAGACCATCTGAGAGGTCTGGATGGTTTATAGCATAGCAGAAGACCAGACATGTATTTTGGCCCTAAACCATTCAGTGCTTTATAAACCAAGAGCAGAGTTTTAAAATCAATTCTGTGACAGACAGGAAGCCAGGGTAAAGACCTCAGGACTGGAGTGATGTGATCCACTTTTTTGGTCTTAGTGAGGACTTGAGCAGCAATGTTCTGAATCAGCTGCAGCTGATTCAGAACCTGTACCTGTAGAGACCTGTACAGACAAGGGTACCTCACAGGTACAAGTACAGCTCCCAATCTTCTACAGAGGACCATCGATCCGAGAGCCTGGAGGAGCACTGCCGGGGAAAGGTGTTCTTTACCTCTCTTGACATCCTCTCCAAGGAGATAGACCAGAGATTCTAGGGGAAAGATGACATCCCAGCTGGGGTAATCCTACCTGGTCTTCACTGCCTTACCATCCCAAGTCACTGGGAAAGGTACGACAGATAGCAGAGCTGTTCTCTCTTGTAGAGATGTTTGCGGGTTTTATGACGCGGAGGAAGAAAATGTTGTCTCAAGGTGCTCTGTTCATCCCGTGCTCTTCCAACCAGCGATGTGCTAGCTATGCTAAGGCGTCTTAAAGTCGACGATGTGGACAGTTTTAGCTACCCTTACCAGGCTCCTCAAAATATATTCCACATTGTCAGTGCAATGGCAACCCCTTCGGCAGAGTGGCCATTCCAGATGTGGGGAAGGCAGGCTCACTGATCTTCTGCCGCTATCCATTGAGAGGGTCATCCCAGTTGACCCAAATGAGGTCGCTGATATATACACAAACGCATGGCCAAAAGAATTCCACCACCCTGACTATCCCCCTACCTTGACTAAGCTCCTCAATATACAGCTCATTCTCACTGATCTTCTTTTTTACCCCCACCCACCCCCTTTTCTGCCCAATTGTATCCAGCCAATTACCCCGCTCTTCCGGGGAGGGCTGCAGACTACCACGTGCCTCCTCCCATACACGTTCTTTTCACCTGACAGTGAGGAGTTTCTCCAGGGGGACATAGTGCGTAGGAGGATCACTATTCCCCCCAGTCCCCCCCCCCCGAACAGGCGCCCCAACTGACCAGAGGAGGCGCTAGTGCAGCGACCAGGACACATACCCACATCCGGCTTCCCACCTGCAGACACGGCCAATTATATCTGTAGGGACGCCCGACCAAGCCGGAGGTAACACGGGGATTCGAACCGCCGATCCCTATGTTGGTAGGCAACGGAATAGACCGCCACGCCACCCGGACGTCCCCTCATGGACATCATCACGCGTGCCTTTGTAAAATAAATGGTTAATAGTGAATAGTTCCCCGTGTATTTTATTACAGCGGTGCAGTAGTTATACTCACACACAAAAGTATTATAATCTCAACCAGGATTTCCAACTGTTTCACCATAAACGCATCACAGCTTTCTGTGCTGCTGCTGCTGCCCCACGGCATACAGCTGGTGGCCTGTTTATTTTTTCGGCCCTGCCCCTCAAACAGCCCGAGGCTGCCACATAAATGCATTTGTGTGATATGTAGAAATCAAGGTGCTGCTCTTCTGAGTCCCTCTTACTCCTTTCCGTCAGAGCAAGTTTGTTCTCACCCTTACAATCTCTACAGCCTCACGTGCAGGGACAACCCATCAACCCAAACACAACCTCCACCAGTCAGGAAACAAATCACAAAATCAAAGTATGGAGTCGTCATTTCTCTCTGGTACAACGTTTGAGCATCATACATGGCCATGTTATGTAATCATACACGCAATAGGGTAGAATCAGGCGATCCTGCACACGGCACAGTTATAGTTCGTTATAGTTCATTGCTACCACCAGGGTGTAATCTCTCTGACCAGCTTTGGACTCTCATTTAAACGGTGGATCAATTTTCTTGCCGTTTAGGACTCCGCCGTTTGTCAACGGCGTCTTGCACGAGTGCTAATGTTGCCAAAACGTCAAGTGACGTCAACCCATCCATCCATCCATCCATTATCCAAACCGCTTATCCTGCTCTCAAGGTGGCGGGGATGCTGGGGCCTATCCCAGCAGTCACTGGACGGCAGGCAAGTCAATCTTAATTGTATAGCGTAGTGTCACAAATTACAAATGTGCCTCAGGGGGCTTCACAGCAACACAACATCCTGTCCTTAGACCCTCACATCGGATAAGGAGCAACTCCCTAGAGAAAAACTAGGAAGAAAGCTCAGGGAGAGCAACAGAGGAGGGGCCTCTCTCCCAAGACGGACAGACGTGCAACTGATGTTGTGTTTACGCAATTTACACAATACAACACTGCAAGAGGATAACAGAATTATAATGGAATTACAAGATATATGAAGGATATGACGAGGGGGAAGATGGCGACAGGCATGGGCGCAAGTCCATGAACACTGGGATGGCGTCCAGCGCTTTACCCGTGCCCCCGTCCATAGGGTTAGTGGTTGTGCCAGGAAGGGCATCCGATGTAAAATTGTGCCATCGGTTTATTAGTTGCCACTTTTGAAGACCTGAACTTTGGACGATATGTGGTCGCACTTTTGACAACTTCAGATGTTTGGTTCTGCAGATTATTAGGTACTTCACTGCACATTGCACCACCACCAGTGGTAGGAAGGATTATTAGATTATTGTGACTCACACATGTAGGAGAGGAGATCCTGGGAGAGGAGCTCTTGGGAGCAGTACAACAGGGTATAGGGAGACGGCCTCAAGCTGTCAGTCTGATAATCTACACTATGAGACATTCCCCGACTTAACATATTAAAAGACAATAGTACTGGACTGCCCTTACATCCTCATGTCACTACAACAGCTTGTACTTTTCTTTTTATGGCCGAGCTGCTCGTTACCATGGTACCGAGTCCAAGAAAGTGCTGCAAAGCAAATCGCTCGCAATCTTGGAAAAATGATGGCGAGTATTAGAGGCTTGCCGAGAGCGTGTTCCTCGGCCCCTTACCCTGATTCATTGAAAACAGAGCGAGAGGGGGCTTCATTAGTGGAGACAACACACCATCAGTGAGGAGGTGGGATGATGATGAGGGAAAATGGTGTGGGGAGTCAGGGGGTGGGGGTGGAGGGGGTGGCGGCAGTGGTCCTGGGAGAGGAAATGCTTTATTGCTGTGTGGGTCTACCTGCTCTCCAAATCCCTCGGCTCCCTCTCAGCCCCGAGGGCCCTGCTGTAGAGAGGAGGCCCTGCTTCCCCCCACCGACCGACGCTGTTCCTTCAAACCCAGGAGCACCGTCTAGTTATTCTGGAGCCGTCACGCGCCGGTAGTGGACAGGACACGTGTTCGGGCCCGGCTGAGCATGCTCGTCAGTGTAAAGACAATTCTCCCTATGTTACACAACGCACAACACGTATTGCACAGTAGCCGGGAAGTGGCCATTGCATTAAAACGCTGACTGTTTTGCTGCTCTTATGGCCGGAGGGGTGGAGACATAAAGGGCGACGTGACCAGGATGTCTGAAGTGGCCGGGTTACAGGACCCTCTGACAGCGTTCAGGATCACACCCACGTAACGGCTAACCTCTTGAGCTTTCAATAGGAGACAAAGGGAAGGACAATATCGCTATCGACTGGTTATCAGTTGTGTCTGACGGTCAGTAAACGAAGTCACCGTCCGGGTGGCGTGGCGGTCTATTCTGTCGCCTACCAACACGGAGATCGCCGGTTCGAATCCCCGTGTTACCTCCGGCTTGGTCGGGTGTCACTACAACCACAATCGGCCGTGTCCGCAGGTGGGAAGCCGGATGTGGGTGTGTGTCCTGGTCGCTGCACTAGCGCCTCCTCTGGTTGGTCGGGGCGCCTGTTCAGGGGGGAGGGGGAGCTGGGGGGAAATAGTGTGATCCTCCCACGCGCTACGTCCCCCTGGTGAAACTCCTCACTGTCAGGGGAAAAGAAGCGGCTGGCGACTCCACATGTATGGGAGGAGGCGTGTGGTAGTCTGCAGCCCTCCCTGAGCAGCGACTGGGCTGGCTGGCAAGACTGGGGTAATTGGCCGGATGCAACTGGGGAGAAAAAAGGGGGGAAATCCCAAGTCACCTCTTAAATTTGTTAAATTTGAGCGCTCGTGCAATTTCTTCTGCCAGTCTGTGGGTTAAATCAAGTTTATTTGTATGGCCCCGAATCACAAGGTAGTCCCGAAGGGCTTTACAACCAGTGCAATATATGGCACCCCCTACCCGTAGACCCTCAACTCGAATAAGGAAAAATGCCACAAGAAAACCTAAGCGAAAAAAAAAAAGGAAAAACCTCAGGAGGAGCAAGAGAGGAGGGGTCCCTTTACTAGGACGAACAGAAATGCCATAGGTGTCAAATGCCCTGAGTAGACCAGAGTCACAGTATTATAATGTACTATCACAGATTACACACAGAGTGAGGTGATATACAATATATACAATTATTATCATTATTATATATTTCATTATATTGCATATTATATTATTATATTATATATCATATTATTATTAATAGAGTATATAGATTAATATGGATTATAATATAGATTACACATGGAGTGAGGTAATATAGAATATATACAGTTATCATATATTTCATTATATTACATATTATAGTATTATATTTTGTTATATATTATTAATATAGATTATATAGATTAATATAGATTACACACGGAGTGAGGTAATATAGAATATATACAGTTATCATATATTTCATTATATTACATATTATATTATTATATGTCATATATTATCAATATAGATTATATAGGTTAATATAGATTATAATATAGATTACACATGGAGTGAGGTAATATAGAATATATACAATTATCATATATTGCATTATATTACATATTATATTATTATATGTCATATATTATTAATATAGATTATATAGATTAATATAGATTACACACGGAGTGAGGTGATATAGAATATATACAGTTATCATATATTGCATTATATTACATATTATATTATTATATGTCATATATTATCAATATAGATTATATAGGTTAATATAGATTATAATATAGATTACACATGGAGTGAGGTAATATAGAATATATACAGTTAATACACAGAATTTGGCAAAGCAAATCCCTCTTGGTTGAACAGCAGAATCAGGTTTTCTGTATTAACGTTGGAGAGGAAGCTTTCAGTTTTGAGTCTTCAAGAGTCTTCAAAGCAGTTTGAATAAATGTCCTCTTTTTCAGACCTCTTTATATGGAAATGAATGGTGAGAGGTTATATAAAAACAAGTAGAGGCTCTGATATTTGCCGTTTGAAGATACAGATAAGTGGGAGAGGCTACAACAGATGCTTGTGGGCACGGCCCCCTTCCCCATCGCAAGACTTTTAGATGCGCAGTGCCTCATGAAAGTGATGCCTAACTCGCATGCTGTGATGTCTAACTCACTCACACGCTGACGGTTAGTCTCATGTTAAGCTGCACCCTCTGCACAGATTGGGAGGGGGCGCATCCCAGAATTTTGCAAGCGGGCACATCCACTGTAAAAATATATGCTGTTGTAACACGCTAAAGATTTTACATTTTTAAAAAAAAATTACCATTACAATCATGTTTGATAAAGAAAAATTGACTCTCTCTATATATATATATGTATGTATATATATATTCATTTATTCATTTGCATCCCCACCACTGTTCTCTCTTAGCCTCTCCCTCATATTCTATATCACTTGGTATTGCCCACGTGGTTTCATTTGAGGCAGGATTTCACAGAAAACCCCATCAACAGAGATGTAAGTAAGACGCCCTGCATCATCTGCAACATGCTAAAACAAATCAATCTTTAGATAAACGTTTTGGAGTGTTTCCGATGTGTCAGCTGGCTTTTTTTGGGATGTCGGTTAGCTGAAAAAGTGATTCAGACAAGTGGACTAGAATTGAACCACCCTACTGTATCTTACAACATCGGTGTTAAGTGTGGATTCAGGATATGATTGAAAATGTGCAGTCAATACCAGACCAACTTCCAGTTTCAAACTGAATCCTGAATCCATTTGTTCACAACAAAGTCACACAATGGTTGTGATTTGCATATGTGACATTATATGTTCAGTGTTGGAGAGTAACTAGTTACATGTAACAGCGTCATGTAATTAAATTACAAAATAAATGTGATTGTAATCCATTACAGTTACCGAGGGAAAATATGTAATCAAATTACAAGTTACTAATCAAAATGTTGGTGATTACAAAGGGTTTACATCCGAATATATTCTTTCTAGTGAAAAGCTCATTTGTTTTGGTGGTTGTGCGTTAAAATCAAAACATTCCAAGTCTGACAGTAATCAGTGTTGAGTACTGTTGTGAAGTTCACTCTGCCTGGTTTAAATTGTGTTTTTAGGACTTTTCAGCTTCCCAGTTTAAAACATTTGTTAGAAAAGTAATCAAAAAGTAATCAAATGTAATAAGCTACATTACTTTGATGAAGTAATTGGAATAGTTACATGACTTATTCCATTTTAACAGGGTAACTAGTAATCTGTAACCGATTACTTTTCAAAAGTAACCCTCCCAGCACTCTTGATACCTTGGGCGTAGTTCTTCACAAAGCTGACCTTGGCCTTTATCTAGCGTTGATGCGTAGGTAGGTGTGTTTGGGGGCAACTTGGTTCAGTAGTTTTGGGGCAAGTCGTCCTGGACCCCAGCAAGAGTAGCTGTTGCCTTGGGTAACAGCTAATGGGGATCTAAATAAACAAGAAACAATAAACACAGTCAAAACTTCTGCCGACCAACACCTCAGCTCTTTCAGTCCTCAGCTCGAACCTCACCTCCTCACCCCCACCGCCAGGTACCAGCACCAACACAGACCCAGATCCAGACCCAGACCCAGACCCAGCGCTGAGCGAGGACATCCAGCACAACCAGCTCTGCACGGAAGAAGGCAGCACGAAATAATCAAGTCACAGACACGCTAATGAGAGAGGTCAGTGAAAAATGAAACCAAAAAAACCCAAAACAATTGTAATCGGTTATGTTCTTGCCCGGTGCGGGATTCGATACGGGGTGTACTGCATCACAAGGCGACATCACTAACCGCTCGGCTAAAGGGTCAGACCCATTAGCTAAGGGCTAACGTGTCTTATTAGTAGTTTACAGTCGTCACCCTCTCCCGGAAGCGGCGCCCTCGCGCTTTGTTATTCCCGCGCTCCGAAGAGACTTCTGAGGATCTGCACACTTCCGGGTCCCGCCGCTGCCACTAATGTAACCGGTTATTTTCTTGCCCGGTGCGGGATTCGATACGAGGGTGTACTGCACCACAAGGTGACGTCACTAACCGCTCGGCTAAAGGGTCAGACACGTTAACTAGGGGCTCAACGTGTTTTATTAGCAGTTTACACAATAATAACAATAAATAAAACATATAGAAGCTGCAGCGACCCAGCTAGCTTTCTTGCCACTTTTCCCAGCAAAACGACGGCCTGAGTCGCGGTGAGCTTTACTCGCTGTTTACTGGGGCTCGTCACACCATCTTACACCGGCAGGGGGCGAAACCGCAAAAGCTGTACAAACAATCACCGTTTGGTCGGTAGCATGCGTTTTTCCAAAATGTAAAACGAAACTCTTTTAATCACAAACAAATCAAACGCTTTTTCATGTAAATCACTGTTTTAACGCGAACTTATAAGCACAACAATGAAATTATTTACTCACGACATCGCCTCTGTGGCGTTTACAACTGAAGGAGCGCAAACGTTAAACAAATTCAGCCGGCTTCCTCGACACGACTGACCGGAAGTGGCGGCTAACACCTATCAAAATAAAAGTCTTGTAAAAAAAAGTCCCTCATCATTAATATATTGATTAATGGCAATATATTTATATAATAAGATAGATGTAATATTCCACTCCTCGTTGTTGAGCACTTTTACCAACAACACCATGATGGTTTCCGGGGGGGGGGTTATATACAGTGGCGCCCCAGAAATGTTTCATAGGGGGGGGGGGGCAAATGGGGCCACTGAAAATCTTGGGGTGTGGCACACCAAAACCAAAAGCCATGACTGAATTTCGGGAATTCTATGCTGCTGTTGTAGTATACTGTATAGGCTAGTGGAAAACTGTCAATATGAGAGTTAAGAAAAATATACATTATTGATTTAAATGAACAGGCACCTGATGTAAAATATCAGATAGAAGCATATGATGCATAATCAGAAGCATATTCTGCATATGCCACTCGTGGCTGGGGGGGCCACCCCTTGGGGGCGCCACTGGTTATACACACACACACACACACACACACACACACACACACACACACACACACACACACACACACACACACACATATATATCCATCCAAATCCGATGATATTTTAGGTCATATTTATGCAGAAATAGAGAAAATTCTAAAGGGTTCACAAACTTTCAAGCACCACTGAAAACGATTGGTCATATTTCCCATCCAATGACAATCTGTCTTACCACGCATGTAATTAATGTAAGTCTTCCATCAGCTGATATTCCCTCAAGTACACACTGTAAGGGTATACTGAGTAGATGAAAATGGATTGAATGATAAAAGTAGAAAATGAAATATATTTTCTGTACCCGGGGATACACTGATCAGCCAGAACATTAAAACCACTGACAGGTATGCGTATAACACTATCTGATTACAATGGCCCCTGTCAAGGGGTGGGATATATTGGGCAGCAAGTGATCAGTCAGTTCTTGAAGTTGACGTGTTGGATGCAGGGGGAAAAAAATGGGCAAGCAGAAGGGTCTGAGTGAGTTTGATAAGAGCCAAATTGTGACGGCTAGATACTTTAACATGTACCACCTACCTAAACACTGTTGCATACCGGGTACACCCCTTCATGACAACGGTATTCCCTGATGGCAGTGGCCTCTCTCAGCAGGATAATGTGACCTGCCACACTGCACACTTAGTTCAGGAATGGTTTGAGGAAGATGAGAGTTCAAGGTGTTGCCTCGGCCTCCAAATTCCCCAGATCTCAATCCAATCGAGCATCGTGGGATGGGCTGGAAAACCAAGTCCGATCCATGGAGACCCCACCTCACCACTTCATTCAATTCAATTTATTGTCATTAAAAACAATGTGCAGCTCCTTCGTCTTCTGCACATTGAGGACAAGGTTGTCGGCAGTACGCCGTGATGTGAGGTGCTGAATCTCGTCCCTGTAGGCCGTCTCGTCACTGTTGGTGATACGGCCAACGACTGTGGCGTCAACTCGCAGGACTTGAAGGATCTGCTGCTAAGGTCTTGGTGCCAGATAGCAGAGGACACCTTCAGAGGTCTTGTGGAGTCATGCTCGATGAGTCAGAGCTGTTTTGGTGGCACGAGTGGGAGCTACACTATATTAGGCAGGTGGTTTTAATGTTTTGGCTGATCAGTGTGTCTCCTTGCGTGTTTTAAAAATTAGTTATTTGTATATTTTATGGGTCACTCACCAGGACAAATCTTAGACATGCTAAATGATGTCATAAATTACTCTGTCCTAAATGCAGTATCGGAATTGGGCGGTGGCTAATGACGGATGACTATCTGCACACAGTCAGACTCAGTGAGCAAGTTGGGCCACTTGCAATGAAACCCCTCCAAGCCTAACTGGCAGATATATTAGACAATACTGTCAAAGGTGACTAAAGATACAAAGATATATGAACCAGAGAGGGCAGGCAAGCATAGCAATTAGTCCAGTTACCACAATTATTTTCCAGATAGCCATCCATCATTATCTAAACCGCTTATCCTGCTCTCAGGGTCGCGGGGATGCCGGAGCCTATCCCTGTGGGGCAATTCTTTCTCTGCATTTAAGCCATCCCAGATGTGTAGAAAACCCACCGCAGACACGGGGACAACATGCCAAACTCCACACAGAGGCTGACCTGGGATGACCCCCCCAAGGTTGGACAACCCCGGGGTTCGAACCCAGGACCTTCTTGCTGTGAGGCGACAGCGCTAACCACCGTGCCGCCATATGCCCCGATACAGTTTTTACTGGACTGCTCTTTTGTCACACGCCAGGATCACAGTTTGGATATAACGAACAGATCATTGACGGATCTGGGTGCAGCTTACCTCCCAGGTGCCACCGCCGAACAGACCTTTCTGTCTCGAAGCTGGTGGCGAGTTTCCCCTCAGATCACACGCTGAACCAAGGTCCCAACCTCCCTTCCTCGCTGGAAATCGACGGCACCTCCTCGCACGGCGGTTGGGGTTGTTGCCATGTTGTCCGTGGCACGTTTTCAACGCCAATATCCAGTCGGTCACAGCCAACCAGCTGTTCATCCCGTTGGGTTACTGACGGCCTTGAACCACTGCTCACTTCACGTCTGGGATGGATGACGTGCTCCTGGTTGGAAACTGGCAGCCCTGCTTTCATTCATTGGCTGTGAATGAAGTGAAATAACCTTATTGTAAATCCAGAAACGGTAAAGAAAAAAAAAAGAAGTAGATTTTTTCTACTCTAGCTGACACCCTTGAAGTAAGATAAGCATATTTATTTGTTAATATGATTTTTTATGAGCACGGTCCCCTCCCGGCCTACAAAAGGCCCCTA
>NC_079223.1:7772246-7794746 GCF_029633865.1 Lampris incognitus
TGACAGACCAGCAGGAGGCTGCCTCCTGGAGACGACAGCGGTTTCCTCTCCATGCTGGCTCAGCGGGTTGTGACGGCAACATGCGGGTACGTCTGAGTCACCGGCACACTGAAGCTCTCGTCCTCAAACCCAGCCATCGGTTATAAGTCACACTCTTTCTCCTTGCAGTACATCGGTTGGCCAGGAGGAGCAATGGGAGGCAGGGATACAGATTTTTTTCCCTCCTCTCATTTGGCCCTGTGGCCCATTAAGAGGTGCGTTGACTCGGCTACTACGCGAGTGTAGGCCTCGCCTGGCGCCGACTGTGTTAGTGTCGTGGTGTGGAGTGCGGGGAGGTGTGTTGGGTGTCTGGCTGGGAGAGCTGGTGCTGGATCGGCTGGAGGAACCTGGTCTGCTTTGCCCGGTGGGCCCAGGGACCACGGCCCTGCCCGGAGCTGTGTCCGAGGAGGAAACACTGAGGGCGGTCTGACAGGACGCGAAGTGGGGCAGGCTAAGCTAACTGCTAGCTCATGCAGACGGGCAGTGCCGACAGTCATGCTGGATGGTGTTCCTTCCCTCGGCCAGTGGTTCCTGTAGTTTGATATGTGTATTCTTGTAGTTCGATATGTGTGTTCTTGTAGTTTGACATGTGTGTTCTTGTAGTTTGATATGTGTGTTCTTGTAGTTTGATATGTGTGTTCTTGTAGTTTGACATGTGTGTTCTTGTAGTTTGATATGTGTGTTCTTGTAGTTTGATATGTGTGTTCTTGTAGTTTGACATGTGTGTTCTTGTAGTTTGGATGTGTGTGTTCTTGTGGTTTGATATGTGTGTTCTTGTAGTTTGACATGTGTGTTCTTGTAGTTTGATATGTGTGTTCTTGTAGTTTGATATGTGTGTTCTTGTAGTTTGATATGTGTGTTCTTGTAGTTTGATATGTGTGTTCTTGTAGTTTGGATATGTGTGTTCTTGTAGTTTGATATGTGTGTTCTTGTAGTTCACATGTGTGTTCTTGTAGTTTGACATGTGCGTTCTTGTAGTTTGATATGTGTATTCTTGTAGTTTGACATGTGTGTTCTTGTAGTTTGATATGTGTGTTCTTGTAGTTTGATATGTGTGTTCTTGTAGTTTGATATGTGTGTTCTTGTAGTTTGATATGTGTGTTCTTGTAGTTTGACATGTGTGTTCTTGTAGTTTGACATGTGTGTTCTTGTAGTTTGACATGTGTATTCTTGTAGTTTGACATGTGTGTTCTTGTAGTTTGACATGTGTGTTCTTGTAGTTTGATATGTGTGTTCTTGTAGTTTGGATGTGTGTGTTCTTGTGGTTTGGATGTGTGTGTTCTTGTAGTTTGAGATGTGTGTTCTTGTAGTTTGACATGTGTGTGCTTGTAGTTTGATATGTGTGTTCTTGTAGTTTGATATGTGTGTTCTTGTAGTTCGATATGTGTGTTCTTGTATTTTGACATGTGTGTTCTTGTAGTTTGACATGTGTATTCTTGTAGTTTGACATGTGTGTTCTTGTAGTTTGATATGTGTGTTCTTGTAGTTTGACATGTGTGTTCTTGTAGTTTGATATGTGTGTTCTTGTAGTTTGATATGTGTGTTCTTGTAGTTCGATATGTGTGTTCTTGTAGTTTGACATGTGTGTTCTTGTAGTTTGACATGTGTATTCTTGTAGTTTGACATGTGTGTTCTTGTAGTTTGACATGTGTGTGCTTGTAGTTTGACATGTGTGTTCTTGTAGTTTGACATGTGTGTTCTTGTAGTATGACATGTATGTTCTTGTAGTTTGACATGTGTGTGCTTGTAGTTTTATATGTGTGTTCTTGTAGTTTGATATGTGTGTTCTTGTAGTTTGATATGTGTGTTCTTGTAGTTTTATATGTGTGTTCTTGTAGTTTTTAGATAAGTGTTGCTAATCTTTGTGGGTCACTGCTGTGGGTCGGGGGGAAACGACGTATCGTTTCGTTTCATGTCCTGATTCCTGATTTCCCAGCTTCGTCCCTGCCCACATGTTGTTTTGTTCTCTATAAGTGTGTGTGTGTGTGTGTGTGTGTGTGTGTGTGTGTGTGTGTGTGTGTGTGTGTGTGTGTGTGTGTTTCTCTGCACGGTTGTGCCGGGGTGTTAAATGATTAGGACAGAGCTCTACAATAAGAAGGGACGGGGGGGGGGGGGGGGGAGGGGAGCAGGCGGTCAAAAGCCCCACGAGGCTGAGAGAGAACAGGAACAATGGAAGAATGGAGAGACTGGAGAGAGGGAGGTATTAAAACAAGGGAAGAGGGGGGTAATGGAGGGCAAGATTTGTCTGGTCTTACTGTCAGGGTACCATTTAGCACATCCTTCCACAGCACTTAGATAACGTCTCTGTTTCACCTGCTTTCTCCTTGCTGACCAAAACAGCGCCATTTGAAGAATTGCCCCCTGAGGGTAGATGGAGGGGGCGGGACCAGCAATACTGCCAGCCAATCAGAGTAGCAGCTCACAAACGACGCGATTATTATGTTAATGCCCCACCACAAACAGCCCGTTTCATTACAGGTAGGCGAGGGGCACCAAACCACTCTTGGTGAAAGAAATGTCTCGGCGGGGGGGAGGGAGGAGAGAGAGAGAGAGAGAGAGAGAGAGAGAGAGAGAGAGAGAGAGAGAGAGAGAGAGAGAGAGAGAGAGAGAGAGAGAGAGAGAGAGAGAGAGAGAGAGAGAGAGAGAGAGAGAGAGAGAGAGAGAGAGAGGAGAGAGAGAGAGAGAGAGAGAGAGAGAGAGAGAGAGAGGAGGGAGAGGGGGGGGGGGGGGGGGGCGGGTGGTGTGGCGGTCTATTCTGTTGCCTACCAACACGGGCGTCGCCGGTTCGAATCCCCGTGTTGCCTCCGGCTTGGTCGGGCGTCCCTACGGACACAATTGGCCGTGTCTGCGGGTGGAAGCCGGATGTGGGTGTGTGTCCTGGTCGCCGCACTAGCGCCTCCTCTGGTCGGTCGGGGGAAACTGGGGGAAATAGCGTGACCCTCCCACGCGCTACGTCCCCCTGGTGAAACTCCTCACTGTCAGGTGAAAAGAAGCGACTCCACATGTATGGGAGGGGGCATGTGGTAGTCTGCAGCCCTCCCCGGACCGGCAGAGGGCGGGTGGAGTAGGAACCGGGGCGGCTCGGAAGTGCGGGGTAATTGGCCAAGTACAATTTGGGAGAAACAGGGGGAACCCCCCCCCCAAAAAAGAAACGTCTCATTAGGGTAGTTACACTAATTTGTACAAAGGGTGTGGGGAAACCAGCCCCCCTTTAACGCGGACTACCTACGCACCCCTCGGCAGTTGAGAAAGGGCTGATCTGGTCTGGGGCTGAATCGCAGATGAAAACCTACATGGGAGTCTCTTCTTTGCACCATGATTGATGATCTGATGACTAAGGACGGATACACCTGCCCTCTCTTGCCCCTTTTCCCGTCTCCCACGGCGTCTTCATCTGCCCATATTGCGTCCACGCCTCCTGCTGCCGCGAGGCCGCCGTGCCAGCCGGAGCAGCTGCCTCAGGTTTGATCCCAGCACACGTCTCGCCGTTGGCGTGAACACAAGAGCAGATCTAAGGGGGAGCCGGTTCTCGCCGCCGTGGCCCGTCGGACACGCCGATGAGGTTGCTCATCTTTTTTTATCCGCACCATTAGCGAGTCTTTGGTCAGCGCTGAAGGCCAGAAGTCCCCGTAGCAACTTGTCTCGAGGAATCCCGGGGTGGCGGCTTGCGGGGAGGTTTCGAGCCGGGGGGGTCAGGGCCGGATTATCTGCAGACAGAACATCACTTCTGCAGCCTGAAATGATCCGTCAAAGGCGTACGTGGAAAAGCAGGGAATGAAGACATGAACCCATGGATAACAGACAAGTGGGGTATTCACCGGTCCCGGAGATCAAGGGTCAACTGCTGTGAGGTTCTCGTCACATTAGCTGCATCATCTTCCTCTCTCGGCTGGGGCCGGTGCAGCGGCTTAATGTTTAGCGTCGTCGCCCAGCAACGAGAGGGTCCTGGGTTCAACTCGAGCCCATCTGTGTGGCGTTTTCTTGTTTTCCCCGCGTGTGCACGGCTTTTTCCCCCGCCGGGGAAATCTGGTTCCTGTCCACAGGCCAAACACCTGCATGCTATGTGAGTTGGATGCTCCAGATTTCCTGCAGGTATAAAAGTGTGTGTGGGTCCTGTGATGGACTGGTGACCCGAGCAAGGTGTCTCCCTGCTTTCCACCCAGTGCATGCTGGGATAGGCTCCAGCCTCCTGTGAGCCTGGACTGGATTAAATGGGAATAGACTTTGTGTGGATGTTGCTGCTGTCAGCAAACTAGAATTGTAAGGATGAAAACTAGCAGGCTTTCAGAGTAACCGGTAGCATAACTGGCCAGTTAACCGTACCTGCAAGCACCCGAAAGGCGGCACGGTGGCGCAGTGGTTAGCGCGGTCGCCTCACGGCAAGAAGGTCCTGGGTTCGAGCCCCGGGTAGTCCAACCTTTGGGGTCGTCCCGGGTCGTCCTCTGTGAGGAGTTTGCATGTTCTCCCTGTGTCTGCGTGGGTTTCCTCCGGGGGCTCCGGTTTCCTCCCACAGTCCAAAGACATGTAGGTCAGGTGACTCAGTTGTACTAAACTGTCCCTAGGTGTGTGTGTGTGTGTGTGTGTGTGTGTGTGTGTGTGTGTGTGTGTGTGTGTGTGTGTGTGTGTGTGTGTGTGTGTGTGTGTGTGTGTGTGTCGGCCCTGTGTGGTGGCCTGGCGGCCTGTCCAGAGTGTCTCCCCGCCTGCTGCCCAGGGACTGCTGGGATAGGCTGCAGCATCCCCGCGACCCTGAGAGCAGGATAAGTGGTTTGGATGGATGGATGGATGATGGATGGATGGATGGATGGATGGATGGATGGACGGACGGAATGGATATTTCACCATTAACAGACGTTAACTTTATGGTTGCCGGTGCACTTCAGTTGTGTGTGCTCATGTGTGAAATACAAATGTCCTACATAAGCCTGTGTGTGGGCGCACAGTGGTCAGAAACAGATCTGATGTGCTGTGTTGTTTGGCTGTGCGGCTTGGCACTGTTGTCTGCTGTTAGTGTACATATATGATGCGTAACACGCCACATAATGGACTCTGTAGTAAGTTAAAAATATTTGCCTCCCCCCGGTTCAAATGTCAAACTCCACCTACGGAAACACAGTGCACCTCCAGTGCCCCAACAGCCTCAGCCATGAGCGGTCATAAGCAGTAACATTAACTGGCCTTTCCAAACGTCTGACGAGAAGGACTCAGAGCCGTGTCGTGGGATTCCACACAGCTGAGAATTCACTTGAAGCCATGCATCCCCCCCTTTTATCTAGTTTCAATTTCCTCCTTTCATTTGGTCTCCGGACACAACATCACACCCACTATTAAGCCCAACAGCAAGCAGCAAATGATGGCTTTCCTCCTGTATAGCGGGGTTGGACTCCACTGCAGCGATTTCTGCCCCCCGGCTGCTCCTGCATATTTACAAATAACTCCACGGTAAAGGGAACAAGGCAGCCTGGGCGGGGGCAAGAAAAAAGGAAAAAGGAAGAGCTTTCAATGATCTGCCTCTGGGTCCTGGCTTAGGCCGCTGCCTGTTTCCACCCGGGGACGGGTTGTGTCTGCGTCCTCAGTTTGAGGAGCGTCACTGCCGGCCGCCGCTCTCTGAAGCCTCTCCTACACACCGTGAGATCTTAGCAGTCCCATAGGTTTACTGCCAGCCAACACTGTGCGGGGTGGACCTACTACACTTGGGTATGACATCAAGTTTGATGTGTGTAGACTGTACAATGACAACACCCGCTGAACCCCCCCCCCCTCTTTATTGTACAAAACACATGTACATTACATGATCAATAACACAAACTGCTCATGCCAGGGGGGCATACACAACAGGAGGAGAATTAAAGAAAATACCCTCTTCTTCAAAATAAAGTGTTGTCAGTCTATAAGAAATTGATCCAAAACACGGTTGGATCTAACTGTCTTCTTGTTTCCGAGTCCTCTTATCGTGGTGCCCTGATGGTGCAGTTCTTGATGAAAATGGAGTCCGTCCGTCTCTTCTTATGAACGTGGAATTTTCCTAATCATGAAATTAACCGTGTAAAGAAAGCAACATCTCTTCCCGTCTCATCATCTTCAAGGCAAATAAAAATGTCGTTATCCTGAAAGTGGAGCGTTTGTCCAGTTTTCCGTCTTATATGATGCTGAACATCCACCCAACATATTGTGGTATACACACAGTGATGACAGATTACTTCTTCTTACCACCTACTGAATCACAGGCTACGACGACGCAAGTCCATACATACGTCATCAGCGTGCGTGCCGCATCAGTGCGCGTCATCAAATCTGCGCCGCTGGTAGAGCAACACGGCGCCAAGCAGGAATCGAGTCCTTTCAATAGTCGCCGCAGCTCGTTTTGTTGCTCGTTTTGTTGCTCCTTTTGTTAGCTCGTTTTGTTAGCTCGTTTTGTTGCTCTTTTTGTTCGCTTGTTTCGTTAGCTCGTTTCGTTAGCTCGTTTTGTTGCTCGTTTCGTTAGCTCGTTTTGTTGCTCGTTTCGTTAGCTCGTTTTGTTAGCTCGTTTTGTTAGCTCATTTTGTTGCTCTTTTTGTTAGCTCGTTTTGTTGCTCTTTTTGTTACCTCGTTTCGTTAGCTCGTTTCGTTAGCTCGTTTTGTTAGCTCGTTTCGTTAGCTCTTTTTGTTAGCTCGTTTTGTTGCTCTTTTTGTTAGCTCGTTTTGTTGCTCGTTTCGTTAGCTCGTTTCGTTAGCTCGTTTTGTTAGCTAATTTCGTTAGCTCGTTTTGTTGCTCTTTTTGTTACCTCGTTTCGTTAGCTCGTTTTGTTAGCTCGTTTTGTTGCTCTTTTTGTTAGCTCGGTTTGTTGCTCTTTTTGTTAGCTCGTTTCGTTAGCTCGTTTTGTTAGCTCGTTTCGTTAGCTCGTTTTGTTAGCTCGTTTCATTAGCTCGTTTCGTTAGCTCGTTTTGTTGCTCGTTTTGTTAGCTCGTTTTGTTGCTCTTTTTGTCAGCTCGTTTCGTTAGCTCGTTTTGTTGCTCTTTTTGTTAGCTCGTTTCGTTAGCTCGTTTTGTTGCTCTTTTCGTTAGCTCGTTTTGGCTCGTTTTGTTGAATCCATCGCATTTGGGTGACAGATGCTAACGGTGCGTGTGTTTGTGTTTAGCGCCAGCAAAGATTCCGCGTCGCGTTGATCAGTGCGTCATTTCGTGCTGCATTTCTATTGGTTGGCTAGTAGACGTAGGTCGTAGCAGCAGTCACATTGTGAGATGGTCATCCTATTCCCTTAAATGGGACTATGTATTGTTTGGTTTCCATGACACAAATAGTGACAATAACAATAAGTTTCACTTAATAAATCTTGTTTTTGTTTTTTAGCAAAATTTCACATCCATAAAAGTAAAATTTTAAACAGTAAACCATTCTGCCCTGCTATAATTAGAGAAATCGAGGAATATATCTGTACCACTTTCAGAAGCACAAACAGAGAAGCAGTCAAAACATATTGTAACGTGCGTGGATAAGAAGACACGCTGGCCGCTGGCTGGCGGGTCTGACCCTTTAGCCTAGCGGTTAGCGATGTCACCTGCGGTGCTGGGCGACGAGGGTTCGCTTCCCGGCCGCGGCAGTTCCTGTGGTTGCGTGGTCCCCCGAATTCGCTATAATATAATGCGTGCTTACATTATGCAAATTTCACTTAATGTACACTGTAAATTTACCCCCCTTTATTTTTGTTCAACATTATCATCATCATTATTGTTAATACTACAGTTCATTAATTTTCTTTACTCTCTTTTGTTATGACCATCGAATGTGAAGGTGTAAGGCTGTTTATAGTTGACTGGTCTGACGATATATATTGTAGCGTGCATGGATAAGTAGACACGTTGGCCGCTGGCTCGCGGGTCCGACCCCTTAGTCTAGCGGTTAGCGGTGCGGGCGGTACGGGTTCGCGTCCCGGCCGCGGCAGTTCCTGTGGTTGCGTTGCCCCCCGAATCCGCTACAATATGTACAATGTTCCTGTATCGTTTGTATGGTAACGTGCATGGATAAGTAGACACGTTGGTCCTTCACTAACGGGTCGGACCCTTTAGTCGACTGGTTAACGTTGTCGCTTGCGGTGCAGGAGATACGGGTTCGCGTCCCGGCCATGGCGACGGTCTCTCAAACTGCCCCCCAAATTCGCTGCAGTATTCTTGTCAATTAAAAAAAAAAATCGAAAAAAAAGATGGTCATCCTAAATTTCTGACGCTGTCAGACTTGTCCCTGTTTATCTTCGGTCGCAAGACGGCCGTCCTTGCACCCGTCTCACAGTGCGACGTAGGACCACCGATTTTGGAGCCACGACCAAGGACGTCGCCACGTTTAGTCATCTTTCGTCTGAGACGGCCCACATTCGCATAGTGCATACCGGCCTTAAGGTTCGGCAACCGGATGGGAGGGAGGGGGGGGGTGCTACACCTGGATAAACATGTTGCGAGTGACAAGGGTCATTAAGCCTCCTCCCTCCCCCCCTCCCCCCGGCGTGTTTATCTCCCTGCTGGCAGCTGTGTTTCCATCTGTCTGCGCAGCAGTCGGAGCCATCGGCACTTGCAGTCGCCAGGGACACTCTTATTGCACGGTACAACGTGTTTACCCTGGACTTCACCTCATTTACAAAGCTCATTTGCAATTAATATCAATCACGTTTCAGCAGGGGACTCGGGTTGTTGATACTCTGCATGCAAAAGCCGGCGTTAACCACATGTTAATGAACTGTACTTGCGTAACGACGCCGGTCAACATGTGACCGCGATGCGTGTGGGTGAATAATTGTTGCCCCCCCCCCGTTTTTGTTTTTTTTACGGACTTATGGGGCGGCGGGGGGGGGGGGCATTGCAGGAAGATGCTGTCGGGAATGATCCGAGAGGGGGAAGCGCTGATACACATTTACTGGCGAGCTAAACCATGAGGCCTGTCCCTTATCTCCCCGAGTCCCATTAAGTGCGTTCCAATTACCCTCTGTACTGATCTGAATAGATATCTAATTAGACACAATTCAACGTCTTTATATCGGTTCCAGTGGCGGCTGGTGCTAAAATAAAACACATTTTTTTTGGGGGGGGGGCGCAATTTACCTTGGCGCAGCACACCTGCCAGCTGCTGTAATGTCCACACGGTCACAGAGTTGTAAAGAAGGACAATGCGGCCTATAGATGTTATCAGGGCTCGTAGACGGTGGATGATTGACGGTCGAGACGAGGCGTCGTGGTGGGTGTGAACATGATTGACAGCCACGAGAATTGTCCAGTCACATTAGAGCAAAAGACATTAAAGCAATACCAATTCGCTGCCGATCAAAGTGGGCGTGTCTGGGGCAGCGCAGAACTGCGCCCCCTGGAAAACCCGAAGAAACCGATCAGACAGCAGCCTCAGGTCACCTGCTCGCCACAGGTTCGAGGGCTCACATAAGGTATGGTTTGGCCGGCGCCCCTCACCCAGGAAGTATATGTATTCAGACAGGAAGTATATGTATTCACCCAGGAAGTATATGTATTCAGACAGGAAGTATATGTATTCACCCAGTTAGTAAATGTATTCAGACAGGAAGTATATGTATTCAGACAGGAAGTATATGTATTCATATATGTATTCAGACAGGAAGTATATGTATTCCCCCAGGAAGTATATGTATTCAGACAGGAAGTATATGTATTCAGACAGGAAGTATATGTATTCAGACAGGAAGTATATGTATTCAGACAGGAAGTATATATATTCAGACAGGAAGTATATGTATTCAGACAGAAACCAACCAAACACCATTTGAACCAATATGTAATGCTGCTGACTGGCGCTCACAGACTGACAACACTTTTATTTCATCATGATTTGCATCACACAACTAAACTATATTTAACATGCTGAAGTAGATTTTCATCTCTTGCTGTTTGAAGGGGGCGGCGCCCCGGCGTCCTGTACTGGCCAGCCGCCGCGGTTCGGTTCTCCCTTTGTTCTGGCCAAACAGGTTTCGAGGCGTCTGCCACCACATGACAGAGGATCATCCGTCAGCTGACATGCGGTTAGACAGACATCATATAAGCGCCTTTACGCGGCCTCCGGCGCGTCCTCCCTGGGCGCCCTGTCATCAGGGTGCAGCCCTGGATGGGAAGCCCATCAGGGTGTCATCAGGGTGCAGCCCTGGATGGGAAGCCCATCAGGGTGTCATCAGCGTGCAGCCCTGGATGGGAAGCCCATCAGGGTGTCATCAGGGTGCAGCCCTGGATGGGAAGCCCATCAGGGTGTCATCAGGGTGCAGCCGCACGTCCCGCCCCCCGACACGCAGACGGGGAGTTTCTCCTCTTGGCTAGTGGGCGACTCCTCTGAAAGGGAGCGTCTCGTCCCGTCCCGTCCCGTCCGTCAGTTTATCGCTGCGCCAATAAAGGCGGTGCGGAGGATGAAAGCTGTGACTCCTCTCCCTCCCTCCCTCCCTCCCCCAGGAGGCCCCGGAGCCAGGGTGGGGCCGAGACAAGAGAAGCCCTCCGAGAAGAAAAGGAGCTGTAATTCAATCATATGTGGCGGAGACGGCTGCCGCATCAGTCAGCCCACTGACCGGGGGGAGACGCGTCACAGACACGTGGTCTATCTGCACGTGACATCACATCTCCGCAGTCTGCTCTGCTGTGTGCGCCACCACGGGAAGCTGTTTACTGTTCTTCACTGGAGTAGGCAGACAGACCCGCAGTCTGGCTGTGTGCTGATCAGCTGGCTCAGGACCCCGCGTGTCCCCGGGTGGGCTGCCACGCAACGGCAGAATCACTAATAACGAGTGAAATGGGAGAGCGGGTGGGCGGGCGGTGCGCAGAGGGATGCGTAGCAGACCAGACCTGACGGATGGCTCTGCTTAACGTGTGGGTTATTTACCCTCATTTTACAATATTCAGTTCCCAGCCGCACAAGGGTTCAACACAGTTAAGTCTGAAACAGATTTGCGGTTCACGCTCAGCCGGCACATGTTGTACACCCCCCCCCCCCCAATAACTCGGTCGGTAATTTGAATAAACAGAAAAATACTTCCCTTTCCTCTGAGTAAAACCTGCACCGCCACTAGTGAGGCAAAGGAAAAAAGTCGGGGTGTCCGGGTGGCGTGGAGGTCTGGTCCGTTGCTTATCAACACGGGGATCGCCGGTTCGAATCCCCCGTGTTGCCTCCGGCTTGGTCGGGCGTCCCTACAGACACAATTGGCCGTGTCTGCGGGTGGGAAGCCGGATGTGGGTGTGTGTCCTGGTCGCTGCACTAGCGCCTCCTCTGGTCGGTCGGGGCGCCTGTTCAGGGGGAACGGGGGGGGGGGAATAGCGTGATCCCCTCACGCGCTAAGTCCCCCTGGTGAAACTCCTCCCTGTCAGGTGGAAAGAAGCGGCTGGTGACTCCACACGTATGGGAGGAGGCACGTCGTAGTCTGCAGCCCCCCCCCCCGGGTCGGCAGAGGGGGTGGAGCAGCAACCGGCACGGCTCGGGAGAGTGGGGTAATTGGACGGGTACAACTGGGGAGAAAAATGGGGGGGAGGGGGGAGTGTCACAGTTTCTGCACGGCTCTAGCTTTACATTGGCTCTTTACTGTTGGGCGTTAAGTGCACTTGCACGCACAGCACCACATCCTGGTTTTCCCACGAGACCAGCTGCTGGGCTGCTTTACCCACTTCTCTGTTAAATTTATTGATCTATTAAAACGACACAAATCTCCTGCAGAGGCACTATCCAAGTGCACCGCGAGACGGCGTCCTTGGCTTTCACCGGTATCATTTTGATCATCCGGTCTTCAGATGATCACTGTAACGATCAGCTGGAAGAACAGCGAGGAACCACGCCTCGGGGGGCCGCCATGACGTCACTGCTTATGCAGCAAAAACATCCTGGAGTGGTTCGGTGCTCTGGAGGAAACACGTTTCATGGGATACAGTTGGGTGCAATGCCGTCACATATCTGTAGTCCTGGCCGTGACCTAAGGGAGGCGTTTCCTTTGCATCTGTATCATAGCACGGGGAAATCCTCCAGCCCTCTGTAACTGATGGCTTTTTAGCCACTCATGTTTGTCTCATACGATAATGTTGTGGTCGCTGTCCGGTCTCTCGAAAAGCAACAATCTATGCTTCCGGTGTGGGAAGATGGCGGCGCGAATACATGTTTGCAGCGGCCTCACCCAGTACCGTCCATGCAGTGTCTTTGTCCACATCTGTATCTAAGCTTGTCTTCGTTTGATGGCTGGGAGAGCTGGTGCTGGATCGGCTGGGAGAGCTTGGTCTGCTGAGTCCTGTGGGCCCAGGGACCACGGCCCTGCCCGGAGCTGCACCCGAGGAAGTAACACCGAGGGCAGTCTGACACCGGACACGGAAGCGGGCCAGGCTAAGCTAACTGCTAGCCCGTGCAGACCGGCAATTCCGATAACACCGAGGGCGTTCTGGCGGGGGCCTTGCCTGGCATTGACTGTTTTAGTGTCACCGTGTGGAGTGCGGGGAGGTGTGTCGAAGGTGTCTGGCTGGGAGAGCGGGCATTGGATCGGCTGGGGGAGCCTGGTGTGCTGCGTCCTGTGGGCCCAGGGACCACGGTCCTGCCCGGAGCTGTGCCCGAAGAGGAAACACCGAGGGTGGCCTGACAGGGCGCGGAAGCGGGCCAGGCTAAGCTAACTGCTAGCCCGTGCAGACCGGCAGTCACCCTGGCTGGAGTTCCTTCCCCTGCACAGTGATTTTTTCTGATTAGTTTGGATATGTGTGTTAGTTTGGATATGTGTGTTGCAGTTCTTGTGGTTTTTGGAGAGGTGTTCTTGTCTTTGTGTTGCCCTGCTGTGGGCTGGCGGAAGCGACATTTCGTTTCATTTCGTGTGTGCAAGTGCATGAAATGAAATGAGAAATAAAGTGTTCCTGACTCCTGATCCAGTGATTATGTGGCTTCTCTCATTGAGGAATTGATGCAGGGCTCCTAAAACAAACCCCGGCCTATGTGCTCAGCGTACCGCAGCATGGCCTCCTCTCGGTTTGCCCTCCTACATGCTGCAAAACCCCCCTCCGCCAGCCGTATGTATCTCCCCTCCGCCGAGCCACCCGCCGTGCTAACGTCATCTGGCCTCTTCCAGCCGCCGTGGTCGTTAGCGTGGCGGCGTGACACCGCAGGTTAGTTTGCAAAACACTCAAACGATCAGAGGACTGCCATGCCGGGGAAGATTCACATGGCTGCCGAGTACAGCCTTTGAGTTAATGGCGTTCATTCTCTTGCTCTTTCTTCCCCTTGTTCCCATTTCCTGCAGCACTTCTTCGTCTCGCCAGTCTGCTTTAATTCAGCAAGTGTGTTGTTCTGCGTGAGAAGAGGCTCGCCTTTGCTCGTGTCCTCTGTTTGGGACGAAGTAAATTTCCAACGTTCCCTCCATTTCCTTGGCAGGGCAATGACTGGAATTAATCCTCCCCAACTGGCCAAGACAGTAATACTGTCATTATTTGCCCACACTCTCACTTACTAATGGGCATCTGTGGGCAGACTTGATGTCTTGTTGCCCCCTATTTTGTGCCAGCTGAGCAGTCTAGCCATTTAACTGCCCTCCCATGTTGTTAGTAAATCTCAGAAACGGCTGCGATGGAGAAAACAAACCCGGAGTTGTTGGTCTTGTAAAATCAGACATGTTGTGCAACCTTTCAAGAGGAATTACACTTTTCTGGCCTCCCCATGGACAGACGCTGACGACACATGTGGAGTAGCCTGCACACACACACACACACACACACACACACACACACACACACACACACACACACACACACACACACACACACACACACACACACACACACAGTACTAAGTCGGTAGTATGGGCGTCTTGCTGTGCACGTTCGGCTGCATCTTTCGCTCACATCTACATGGAAAACAAAGTTGTTGGGAAATGCTTAGAGAGCGATAGAGAGGGAGGAGAACTAAGACCAGGGGAGCGTCGACGGGGAAGGAAAACCTATAGCAGGCTGTCACCACGATAAACGAATTAAGCAGATCCAGACCTCCTCCGCTACACAACGCGAAGTCCCGTTTGGCCCAGGCCCATTTAAGTTGGAAGGAGCCCCCACTCCAGGCCCAGAAACGAGGAGCCGCGCCCCGAGTCTGCTTTCCGTTGCAGTGGACAGAAACTCTAAAGCCCCTTTCATGTTGAGGGACGTGCCGTCCTTGGCTTCTATAAACCGAGGCAGGACGCCGGGTCCTGTGTGCTCCCGCTAAATTAATAGGCCACTTTAGGGGTAATTGAGAATCAACGTTTGTGAGTAAGTAAACATTTGCCCCAAGAAATGTGGCGGTGTTTGTCATTCAGCTGCTGGCTTTCTCCAGCAGCACCGGGTTTGGACCGAGGGAGCTGCGGCTGCAAGGGGCTTCACGTCGCACTGAACGCAGCCCGGTGGACGAAGGCAGCTCAGCGAGCTACTTCTCATTCATGACAGACTCTCACTATAGCTCAGCGGCCTTTCCATTTTCCCCTCGTATCAATTTTTTTTTAAACATTTGAGCATTTTTATCTTCTTTCATGGCCATTGCGAGAGTCACGGAACTCCGCACATTTGTAAAGCCGTTATCGAGGAAATAAAAAGTCCCATCTCTGGTAAAACAATCGCCTCATGTGATCAGCGTGTATACAAATGTAGGTAAGAGAAACTCGGACTGTGGAGTATTGCAGCACAGCGCTTTTATACTACACAGAGTTTCTCTTACCTACATGTGCAGGTTGTCTTGTTGACAAGCGGGGGCAGACACCGGCGCTGGATCTGCTGGGAGAGCTCGGTCTGCTGCGTCCTGTGGGCCCAGGGACCACGGCCCGGACCGGGGCTGTATCCGAAGAGGAAGCACCGAGGGCAGTCTGACAGGACGCGGGAGCGGGGCAGGCTAAGCTAACTGCTAGCCCATGCAGATCGGCGGTTCTGATAACACCGAGGGCGGTCTGGCGGTGGCCTCGCTTAGCCTTGACTGCGTTTTTGGTTTCGTCGTGTGGAGTGCGGGGAGGTGTGTCGAAGGTGTCTGGCTGGGAGAGCTGCTGTTGGATCGGCTGAGGGAGCCTGGTCTGCTGCGTCCGGTGGGCCCAAGGACCACGGCCCTGCCTGGAGCTGTGCCTGAAGAGGAAACACCGAGGGCGGTCGGACAGGATGCGGAAGCGGGGCAGGCTAAGCTAACTGCTAGCCCATGCAGACCGGCAGTTCTGACAGTCATCCTGGCTGGCATTCCTTCCCCTGCACAGTGATGATTTTTGTAAAAAAATGTTTAGTTTGGATATGTGTGTTATTTGGATATGTGTGTTAGCTTGGATATGTGTGTTAGTTTGGGTATGTGTGTTATTTGGATATGTGTGTTAGCTTGGATATGTGTGTTAGTTTGGATATGTGTGTTAGTTTGGGTATGTGTGTTAGTGTGGAGATATGTGTGTTAGTTTAGATATGTGTGTTAGTTTGGATATGTGTGTTAGTTTGGATATGTGTGTTAGTTTGGATATGTGTGTTAGTTTGGATATGTGTGTTAGTTTCGTTTCATTTCATATGCACAACTGCATGAAATGAGCTGACAGTGTTTGTGATTCCAGTTCTGCCTGCCTCCTGTTCAGAAGTCCTATCTGCAAGTGTTTATCTTGGTGAGAGAACTGTCACCAGAAATGCCCCCGCGGCGCATAAACAGCTCCTTCTTTCATCTTCAGCGTGTCAGGAAGGTATGGTGTCTTTCTTTATAGCTACTATATTCTCCCAGCTGCCGGTGGGAGTTGTTATAGCGGGGTTGCAGATTTGGAAGGTGCAAAAGGGCCAAAGCCACTACGAGCCGCTGGCTTTGTATGGGGTCGGATTCTGGACCACGGCCAGCTTGTGGCTGGACCATTCACAAAGTAATATGTGGCGGTCTGACCTAATGACCTCTTCCAGTGTGCTGCGCATCCTCGGCTAGACCATTTAAGTCCTACTATATGTCCTAACTGGTTTAAGTGTTGTTAATTTTATCGCCGTCTGTCCAAGATGTGACTGTGTGTGGCGTGTAAAATGAACGATCCGTGGATCCCACTGGTACGACAACACAACCTGAGCAACCGGGAGTCCCGACTCCGTCTCTCCTACAGCCGGGAGAGACTGGAGTTATGTTTTACGTCGACCCCACAGGGCAAAAAGCACCGCATATACCCGATGAGTCTGGACAACATTTCCCCCGAGCTGAGAAGAACAGTCGGGTGAAGGAAACGGGGGGCCCCTGCGGTGAAGGTACTACACCGGACCGCCGCCCCCCATCTATCACCCTCAGCAACCTGCGCTCTTTGAACAACAAGGTGGAGGAGATCCGAGTCTAGGCAAGGTACTGTTTTGGATTCCGTGAAGCGTCTTTACTATGAGGGCTGGCTTCCCATGCCCGACTCCCTCTTTGAGATAAGTGGTTTCCCTCTGGTGCATGCCAACAGAGACGCCAACCCGGGGAAAGGCAAAGGTGGAGGGGTCTGGGTACATGTAAACAATCTCTGGTGCCGTCAGTTTAATGCACACAATCTGCGATCCCAATGTTGAGGTGCTTTGCATGACCCTGAGACCTTTTTATTCACCACGGCAACGTGGAAGTGTCCTGCTGTGTGTTGTGGCAAAGCCGCACAAGCAGCCGCCACCGTAGCAGCATGTGTGCATATACTGCAGCAAAAACACCCCGATGCATCGCCACCATAGCAGCATGTGTGCATATACTGCAGCAAAAACACCTTGCTGCACCGCCACCATAGCAGCATGTGTGCATATACTGCAGCAAAAACACCCCGATGCATCGCCGCCATAGCAGCATGTGTGCATATACTGCAGCAAAAACACCCTGATGCATCGCGCCACCATAGCAGCATGTGTGCATATACTGCAGCAAAAACACCCCGATGCACCGCCACCATAGCAGCATGTGTGCATATACTGCAGCAAAAACACCCTGCTGCACCGCCACCATAGCAGCATGTGTGCATATACTGCAGCAAAAACACCCTGATGCACCAGCCGCAGTTCTGCGGGACCTAAATCCTTGTAATTTGAGGGGGGGGTGTCGGAGGCGCCTGGCTGGGAGAGCTGGCGTTGGATCGGCTAAGGGAGCCTGGTCTGCTACGTCCTGTGGGCCCAGGGACCACGGCCTTGCCCGGAGCTGCGCCCGAAGGGGAAGCGCCGAGGGGGGTCTGACAGGACATGGAAGCGGGGCAGGCTAAGCTAACTGCTAGCCTATGCAGACCGGCAGTTCCGACAGTCATCCTGGCTGGCGTTGGTCTCCTGGACAGTGATTTTGTGTGTGTGTGTGTGTGTTTAGTTTAGATATATGTGTTCTTGTAGCTCTTGCAGTTTTTGGACATGTGGTTTCGTCTTTGTGTTGCCCCGCTGTGGGCTGGGGGTATATCGATGTTTCGTTTCATTTCATGTGTGCACGTGCGTGAAATGAAACGACAAAGTGTTTGTGATCCTGATCTTCCAGCTTTGCCGACTCAAGGAAAGCCCTGGGCCCGGACTCATGTGGTGCTCTTGTTTTAAGAGCCTTTGCCAAGGAATTGGCTGCTATCTGGCAATCCATCTTTAACCGGTCCGTTGACACTCATACCTCTCCACTAGCTAGGAAGACATCTCATATAAAACCTCCACCAGAAAAAAAACAATGTCGTAAAGACGACAAGAGCACTTACATCTGTTATTATGAAATCACTGGGGCACATTATGGCCCAACATCCCAACAAAGCAATAGGCATCACACGGGATCCTTTTCAATTTGCCTAAAAGTGAGGGCGCAGCACGGAAGATGAAATTGTCACACTTGTGCATCTCATCTCCAAATACCCCCAACAAACCTAAAACCTGCGCCAGAGCTCTTTCCCTGGACTTTTCATCTTCATTTAATACAATTCAGCCTGATCTAGTCCAGTCCAACACGTACGTATTGGTACAGCTCCTTTCTCACAAACAGAAGACAGCCAGTAAAGGTGGCTGATGCACCTTCCTCTCTGATCAGCACTAAGGCCAAGGCTGCCTCAGCTCATCTGTGTCCTCTCTGATCAGCACTAAGGCCAAGGCTGCCTCAGCTCATCTGTGTCCTCTCTGATCAGCACTAAGGCCAAGGCCGCCTCAGCTCATCTGTGTCCTCTCTGATCAGCACTAAGGCCAAGGCCGCCTCAGCTCGTCTGTGTCCTCTCTGATCAGCACTAAGGCCAAGGATGCCTCAGCTCGTCTGTGTCCTCTCTGATCAGCACTAAGGCCAAGGCTGCCTCAGCTCATCTGTGTCCTCTCTGATCAGCACTAAGGCCAAGGCTGCCTCAGCTCATCTGTGTCCTCTCTGATCAGCACTAAGGCCAAGGCTGCCTCAGCTCATCTGTGTCCTCTCTGATCAGCACTAAGGCCAAGGCTGCCTCAGCTCATCTGTGCTGTTCACATCCTACACTGCAGGTCGCACCACCTGCGCCCAACCAGCACGCCGAGGATTCCACCTTATTATCTCTGCTGAGTGACAGCGATGATCCCAGACTGTACCAGTGTAATGTTGACTGCCTAATTGAACGGGGGTGATAAAAATGCTATTAGTACCAAAACTAATAAGACAGAGGAAATGATTGTTTGTCAGCTGCCTCCAGCGACAATTCACAACGGGAATTAAACAAGTCTCTACATACAAATACCTGGGTGTTATGATAGATGCCACCCTGTCATGGACTTCTTGAATAGAATTTATTTGTAAGGGCGTCCGGGTGGCATGGCGGTATATTCCGTGCAGGGATCGCCGGTTCGAATCCCCTGTGCTATCTCCGGCTTGGTCGGGCGTCCCTACGGACACAATTGGCTGTGTTTGCGGGTGGGAAGATGTGGGTATGTGTCCTGGTCGCTGCACTAGCGCCTCCTCTGGTTGGTCGGGGCACCTGTTCGGGGGGGGGGGAGTGGGGGGAATAGCGTGATCCTCCCACGCGCTACGCCCCCCCCCTGGTGAACCTCCTCACTGTCAGGTGAGAAGAAGTGGCTGGTGACTCCACATGTGCGGGAGGAGGCATGTGTAAGTCTGCAACCCTCCCCGGATCGGCAGAGGGGGTGGAGCAGCGACCGGGACTGCTCGGGTGGGGTAATTGGCCGGATACAATTGGGGAGAAAAAGGGGGAGGGGGGAAGCGTTTCTTCCACTTAAATGGGTGGTTCACATTTTTGGTGGTTTTGGCTTGGCTGGAGGAGACATACTACATCGCATTTTTCTGAGCGTAGGAACTGAAGCTAATTAAGAAGGAGCAGCCAGCAGAGCAGAGCAGGGAACAGGGCAGCCATCCCGTCCTGCAAGAGCTCAAGCAAGTCCACCTCCAGTGACGCGAAAGCCACAAAGCAACACACATACGTATTCCTGTGTGTGTATTCTTTGGTCACTCGTTCTGCCTTTTTATAATTTTCACGCCTCTCCGCTGCTCATTTTTATTGCTTTAATCCCAAATAAAAGACAGGAACTCATTCTGATCCGTCGAACAAGCCAAGCGCGTGTGCATTAGCTATGCAAGTTGTTTTGGAGTCCATAGGATAGAGTTTTATAGAGGATAAGATCGCTGTCCCGTTAGCTACCGTGCTAGCACTGGCTGAGTACATGTTCATAACTACATTATAACTACATTACAACTACACTATAACTACACTATAACTATATTATAACTACATCATAACTACATTATAACTACACTATAACTACACTATAACTATATTATAACCACACTACAAGTACACTATACCTACATTACAACAACACTATAACTGCATTAAAACTACACTATAACCACACTAAATGTACACTATAACTACATTACAACTACACTATAACTGCATTACAACTACACTATAACTACATTATAACTACACTATAACTACATTACAACTACATTATAACTACATTACAACTTTTTATATATAACAACATTACAACTACATTACAACTTTGTTATATATAACAACATTACAACTACATTATAACTACACTATAACTACATTATAACTACACTATAACTACATTACAGCTACATTATAACTACATTACAACTACACTATAACTTCTTTACAACTACACTATAACTACATTACAACTACATTATAACTACATTACAGCTACACTATAACTACAACTACACTATAACTACATTACAAGTACATTATAACTACATTACAACTACACTATAACTACATTACAACTACATTACAACTACACTATAACTACATTACAACTACATTATAACTACATTACAACTAAACTATAACTACATTATAACTACATTATAACTACGACCTGATCCCGATTAGGGTGTTTAAAGATGCAGTGAAATGTTTGGAGGCAAATTCAATTGGGATTTGCAATTGCTTCCTTAACAAGATCCGTTTCCTCTCGTCTGTCTTTTTAGGCATATGATTCTTTTTTCTTTTTTGTCCCCCCCCTCCCCCATTGTATCCCGCCAATTACCCCACTCTTCCAAGCCATCCTGATCTCTGCTCTACCCTCTCTGACCATCCGGGGAGGCCTGAGACTACCACACGTCTCCTCCGATACATGTGGAGTTACCAGCCGCTTCTTTTCACCTGACAGTGAGGAGTTTCACTAGGGAGACGTAGCGTGTGGAAAGATCACGCTACCCCCCCCCAGTTCCCCCTCCCCCTTGAACAGGCGCCCCGACCGACCAGAGGAGGTGGTAGTGCAGCGACCAGGACACACACCCGCATCCGCCCCCCCCACAGACACCTTCCCACCCGCAGACACGGCCAGTTGCGTCTGTAGGAACGCCCGACCAAGCCGGAGGTACCGCGGTAGGCAATATGATTCTGTGAGTTGCTACTGTATGTTTGATTTGAGGTGTTTCTAATGTTTGCTTGTATGTTGTTTGAAACACTGTATTGCTACTATCTTGGCCAGAGCTCCCTCGGAAAAACACTTTAAGATTCTACGCATAGCAAAACAGTCTGGGGCAATGTAGCATGTCCCCTGGACCCCAGGAAATAGCCAAAAAAAACACAACCCCCCCCCCCCAAAAAAGTGAACTACTTCTTTAATAGCCCCAATTGGGAGCAATGTCTAGTGTCTCTGCACATGCTGTGGATCATCCCAAATTACTAAAAATGTTACAATTTCACAGAAGCAGGGGCGACAAATAGTTTGTCATAGAGAAAATGATGTTCCCAAAAGAAGATCCCCCTCCACTGGGGCTGAGAATGAATCCAGCTGGAGAGGCAGGGTTTTTTTTTCCTTGGCAGTAAAATTTGGTTTCTTGGGTTGAAAATAAGGCGAACAACTTCCTCTGAGTGATGCTGACTTCCAACCGGGATTTTCTTGTGACACCATCGCTGATGGATTGTAAACCTAATTGGATTCTTGGTGGCAAATCCCTCTCGGTGGAAGGAAACCGGGGGGAAAAAGAGGTGAACTGGATTAATTTTGAGGAACAGAAAATACTGAATGCCTTATTTGCTACACTTCTGTTTGTGTCTGATAATCGCTCTGAGAGTCAACTTCAGCGGAAGCAGTCTTTACGCTCATCTTTATGCATGCTCAATAACCCAGGTAAGAAAAGCACAGAAAGTCAATCAGCTCATGTCCAGTTTGAGTCCAGTTAATCAGTTCATGTCCAGTTGAGTCCAGTTAATCAGTTCATGTCCAGTTGAGTCCAGGTGATCAGTTCATGTCAAGTTGAGTCCAGTTAATCCGTTCATGTTCAGTTGAGTCCAGGTGATCAGTTCATGTCCAGTTGAGTCCAGGTGATCAGTTCATGTCCAGTTTGAGTCCAGGTGATCAGTTCATGTCCAGATAAACTGGTTCAACTTTCTGTGATTCTTTATTCTCTGAAGATTATTATTTTTTTAATATCATGGATTAGACATCAGATTAGTATCATGTTGTTAAATGGGAAATGTTTTTATCCACTACTGAAGATGAAGTAGACTGGAATTAAGATTTGCTCCTGTGGGCACTGGGGAGCACTGCTGCGAGACTCACTCCTTTGCCGATGCTTGCGTCTGTTTTTCAGCAGGAGACGCAGAAGCATGTTAGGACAGTATGAGTAACGTAGGAGTCAAACCAAAGAGAGACAGATTACGAAACAACGACCGTGCTTGCTGCTTTCAGTCCTGAATCAGAACCTTCCACGAGGAAGGTCATGTGGACGATGTCTGTTCCAGGGTGCAGCAGAGGCTCCCATAGAGGGCTAAGAATCTTTGGCGCGAACCCGGAAGAGCAGCTTCTATTCTATTGTGCAGTAGTGAGCTCATCCTGCGTTATGGTATCTCTGCATGGTTCGGTAACCTGACATACAGTAAGTCATCCGGAGGGAGCTCGGAGTAGAGCCGCTGCTCCTTCGTGTCGAAAGGAGCCAGTTGAGGTGGTTCGGTCATCTGATTAGGATGCCTCCTGGGCGCCTTCTTTTGGAGGTTTTCCGAGCACGTCCAACTGGGGGGAGAACCCGGGGTAGACCCAGAACTCGCTGGGAGGACTACATGTCCAATCTGGCCTGGGAACGCCTTGGGATCCCCCAGG
>NC_079223.1:7799746-7809746 GCF_029633865.1 Lampris incognitus
TGCGTGTGGCTTTGTGCTGCGTTATGTCTCCGGGAGCACGGGGCCCGGCTATTACATGGTCATGCTGCTTAGTAACGGCTCGCTCACTGAAGAAAGAGGCAATGCAAGTCACAACTGTTTCTGCCACACTTCATCCTTTCGTCTTTATTTGTCTCTAAGAGAATGAGTATACTGATGATGATTAGGATGGACTCCTCTTCTCCTGTCTGTCCCACCCCCCCCCACCCGTCTGTCACTCTCTCTCTCTCTCTGTGTCTGTTTGTCTGTCTGTCTCTCTTTCTCTGTAAAATTCAAATTCAAATTGCTTTATTGGCATGACCATAACAAAACACAGTATTGCCAATTATTACTGTCACTCTGACAGTATTACTGTGTGTGTGTCTCTCTCTCTCTCTGTCTCCATCTCTATCTTGTCTCCATCTCTGTCTGTCTGTCTCTCTCTCACACACACAAGCACACACACATTTGGCCCACAGCACAATTTCAAGAATCAACTCTTATTTTTACGCATTTTACTTAAATAAACACAATTCCTCTACTGTCCCTGCAGCACCGTTAGACAAACAGACAGTGTGTTACAGACTGTGTTAAAGTGTGGTACAGACGGTGTGTTACAGTGTGGTACAGACAGCGTTTTACAGTGTGTTACAGACTGTATTACAGTGTGTTACAGACTGTGTTAAAGTGTGGTACAGACGGTATGTTACAGTGTGGTACAGACAGTGTGTTACAGTGTGTTACAGACTATATTACAGTGTGTTACAGACGGTGTGTTACAGTGTGGCACATACGGTGTGTTACAGTGCGTTACAGACGGTGTGTTACAGTGCATTACAGACGGTGTGTTACAGTGTGTTACAGACAGTGTGTTACAGTGCGTTACAGGCGGTGTGTTACAGACTGTATTACAGTGTTACAGACGGTGTGTTACAGTGTGTTACAGACTGTGTGTTACAGGTGGTACAGACGGTGTGTTACAGTATGGTATAGACAGTGTGTTACAGTGCGTTACAGACTGTGTGTTACAGTGTGGTACAGACAGTGTGTTACAGTGTGGTATAGACAGTGTGTTACAGACTGTGTTGTGTTCCAGACTGTGTGTTACAGTGTGTTACAGTGTGTTACAATGTGTTACAGAATATGTTACAGTGTGTTATAGACTGTGTTACAGTGTGTTACAGACAATGTGTTACAGTGCGTTACAGACGGTGTTTTACAGTGTGGTACAGACTGTGTGTTACAGTGTGGTATAGACAGTGTGTTACAGACAGTGTGTTACAGTGTGGTATAGACAGTGTGTTACAGTGTGTTACAGACTGTGTTACAGTGTGTTACAGAATATGTTACAGTGTGTTACAGTGTGGTATAGACAGTGTGTTACAGACTGTGTTACAGTGTGTTACAGAATATGTTACAGTGTGTTACAGACAATGTGTTACAGACAATGTGTTACAGTGCGTTACAGACGGTGTGTTACAGACGGTGTGTTACAGTGTGGTACAGACTGTGTGTTACAGTGTGGTATAGACGGTGTGTTACAGTGTGGTATAGACAGTGTGTTACAGACTGTGTTGTGTTACAGTGTGTTACAGACTGTGTTGTGTTACAGTGTGTTACAGAATGTGTTACAGTGTGGTACAGACGGTGTGTTACAGTGTGTTACAGACTGTGTTACAGTGTGTTACAGAATGTGTTACAGTGTGGTACAGACGGTGTGTTACAGACTGTGTTACAGTGTGTTACAGAATATGTTACAGTGTGGTACAGACGGTGTGTTACAGACGGTGTGTTACAGTGTGGTACAGACTGTATGTTACAGTGCGTTACAGACGGTGTGTTACAGTGTGGTATAGACAGTGTGTTACAGTGTGGTACAGGCGGTGTGTTACAGACTGTGTTGTGTTACAGACTGTGTTGTGTTACAGAATGTGTTACAGTGTGGTACAGACGGTGTGTTACAGTGTGTTACAGACGGTGTTACAGTGTGTTACAGACATTGTGTTACAGTGCGTTACAGACGGTGTGTTACAGTGTGGTACAGACTGTGTGTTACGGCGTGTTACAGACTGTGTTGTGTTACAGACTGTGTTATGTTACAGTGTGTTACAGACTGTGTTACAGTGTGTTACAGACAGTGTGTTACAGATGGTGTGTTACAGTGTGGTACAGACGGTGTGTTACAGATGGTGTGTTACAGTGTGGTACTGACTGTGTGTTACAGTGTGGTACAGACGGCGTGTTACAGTGTGGTATAGACAGTGTGTTACAGTGCGTTACAGACGGTGTGTTACAGTGTGGTATAGACGGTGTGTTACAGTGTGTTACAGACTGTGTTGTGTTCCAGACTGTGTGTTACAGTGTGTTACAGTGTGTTACAATGTGTTACAGAATATGTTACAGTGTGTTATAGACTGTGTTACAGTGTGTTACAGACAATGTGTTACAGTGCGTTACAGACGGTGTTTTACAGTGTGGTACAGACTGTGTGTTACAGTGTGGTATAGACAGTGTGTTACAGACAGTGTGTTACAGTGTGGTATAGACAGTGTGTTACAGTGTGTTACAGACTGTGTTACAGTGTGTTACAGAATATGTTACAGTGTGTTACAGTGTGGTATAGACAGTGTGTTACAGACTGTGTTACAGTGTGTTACAGAATATGTTACAGTGTGGTACAGACGGTGTGTTACAGACGGTGTGTTACAGTGTGGTACAGACTGTATGTTACAGTGCGTTACAGACGGTGTGTTACAGTGTGGTATAGACAGTGTGTTACAGTGTGGTACAGGCGGTGTGTTACAGACTGTGTTGTGTTACAGACTGTGTTGTGTTACAGAATGTGTTACAGTGTGGTACAGACGGTGTGTTACAGTGTGTTACAGACGGTGTTACAGTGTGTTACAGACATTGTGTTACAGTGCGTTACAGACGGTGTGTTACAGTGTGGTACAGACTGTGTGTTACGGCGTGTTACAGACTGTGTTGTGTTACAGACTGTGTTATGTTACAGTGTGTTACAGACTGTGTTACAGTGTGTTACAGACAGTGTGTTACAGATGGTGTGTTACAGTGTGGTACAGACGGTGTGTTACAGATGGTGTGTTACAGTGTGGTACTGACTGTGTGTTACAGTGTGGTACAGACGGCGTGTTACAGTGTGGTATAGACAGTGTGTTACAGTGCGTTACAGACGGTGTGTTACAGTGTGGTATAGACGGTGTGTTACAGTGTGTTACAGACTGTGTTGTGTTCCAGACTGTGTGTTACAGTGTGTTACAGTGTGTTACAATGTGTTACAGAATATGTTACAGTGTGTTATAGACTGTGTTACAGTGTGTTACAGACAATGTGTTACAGTGCGTTACAGACGGTGTTTTACAGTGTGGTACAGACTGTGTGTTACAGTGTGGTATAGACAGTGTGTTACAGACAGTGTGTTACAGTGTGGTATAGACAGTGTGTTACAGTGTGTTACAGACTGTGTTACAGTGTGTTACAGAATATGTTACAGTGTGTTACAGTGTGGTATAGACAGTGTGTTACAGACTGTGTTACAGTGTGTTACAGAATATGTTACAGTGTGTTACAGACAATGTGTTACAGACAATGTGTTACAGTGCGTTACAGACGGTGTGTTACAGACGGTGTGTTACAGTGTGGTACAGACTGTGTGTTACAGTGTGGTATAGACGGTGTGTTACAGTGTGGTATAGACAGTGTGTTACAGACTGTGTTGTGTTACAGTGTGTTACAGACTGTGTTGTGTTACAGTGTGTTACAGAATGTGTTACAGTGTGGTACAGACGGTGTGTTACAGTGTGTTACAGACTGTGTTACAGTGTGTTACAGAATGTGTTACAGTGTGGTACAGACGGTGTGTTACAGACTGTGTTACAGTGTGTTACAGAATATGTTACAGTGTGGTACAGACGGTGTGTTACAGACGGTGTGTTACAGTGTGGTACAGACTGTATGTTACAGTGCGTTACAGACGGTGTGTTACAGTGTGGTATAGACAGTGTGTTACAGTGTGGTACAGGCGGTGTGTTACAGACTGTGTTGTGTTACAGACTGTGTTGTGTTACAGAATGTGTTACAGTGTGGTACAGACGGTGTGTTACAGTGTGTTACAGACGGTGTTACAGTGTGTTACAGACATTGTGTTACAGTGCGTTACAGACGGTGTGTTACAGTGTGGTACAGACTGTGTGTTACGGCGTGTTACAGACTGTGTTGTGTTACAGACTGTGTTATGTTACAGTGTGTTACAGACTGTGTTACAGTGTGTTACAGACAGTGTGTTACAGATGGTGTGTTACAGTGTGGTACAGACGGTGTGTTACAGATGGTGTGTTACAGTGTGGTACTGACTGTGTGTTACAGTGTGGTACAGACGGCGTGTTACAGTGTGGTATAGACAGTGTGTTACAGTGCGTTACAGACGGTGTGTTACAGTGTGGTATAGACGGTGTGTTACAGTGTGTTACAGACTGTGTTGTGTTCCAGACTGTGTGTTACAGTGTGTTACAGTGTGTTACAATGTGTTACAGAATATGTTACAGTGTGTTATAGACTGTGTTACAGTGTGTTACAGACAATGTGTTACAGTGCGTTACAGACGGTGTTTTACAGTGTGGTACAGACTGTGTGTTACAGTGTGGTATAGACAGTGTGTTACAGACAGTGTGTTACAGTGTGGTATAGACAGTGTGTTACAGTGTGTTACAGACTGTGTTACAGTGTGTTACAGAATATGTTACAGTGTGTTACAGTGTGGTATAGACAGTGTGTTACAGACTGTGTTACAGTGTGTTACAGAATATGTTACAGTGTGTTACAGACAATGTGTTACAGACAATGTGTTACAGTGCGTTACAGACGGTGTGTTACAGACGGTGTGTTACAGTGTGGTACAGACTGTGTGTTACAGTGTGGTATAGACGGTGTGTTACAGTGTGGTATAGACAGTGTGTTACAGACTGTGTTGTGTTACAGTGTGTTACAGAATGTGTTACAGTGTGGTACAGACGGTGTGTTACAGTGTGTTACATACTGTGTTACAGTGTGTTACAGAATGTGTTACAGTGTGGTACAGACGGTGTGTTACAGACTGTGTTACAGTGTGTTACAGAATATGTTACAGTGTGGTACAGACGGTGTGTTACAGACGGTGTGTTACAGTGTGGTACAGACTGTGTGTTACAGTGCGTTACAGACGGTGTGTTACAGTGTGGTATAGACAGTGTGTTACAGTGTGGTACAGGCGGTGTGTTACAGACTGTGTTGTGTTACAGACTGTGTTGTGTTACAGAATGTGTTACAGTGTGGTACAGACGGTGTGTTACAGTGTGTTACAGACGGTGTTACAGTGTGTTACAGACATTGTGTTACAGTGCGTTACAGACGGTGTGTTACAGTGTGGTACAGACTGTGTGTTACGGCGTGTTACAGACTGTGTTGTGTTACAGACTGTGTTATGTTACAGTGTGTTACAGACTGTGTTACAGTGTGTTACAGACAGTGTGTTACAGATGGTGTGTTACAGTGTGGTACAGACGGTGTGTTACAGATGGTGTGTTACAGTGTGGTACTGACTGTGTGTTACAGTGTGGTACAGACGGCGTGTTACAGTGTGGTATAGACAGTGTGTTACAGTGCGTTACAGACGGTGTGTTACAGTGTGGTATAGACGGTGTGTTACAGTGTGTTACAGACTGTTTTGTGTTACAGACGGTGTGTTACAGTGTGTTACAGACAGTGTGTTACAGACTGTGTTACAGTGTGTTACAGACGTTGTGTTACAGACGGTGTGTTACAGTGTGTTACAGACGGTGTGTTACAGACAGTGTGTTACAGACAGTGTGTTACAGACTGTGTTACAGTCGGTGTGTTACAGACGGTGTGTTACAGACGGTGTGTTACAGTGTGTTACAGACAGTGTGTTACAGACTGTGTTACAGTGTGTTACAGACGTTGTGTTACAGACGGTGTGTTACAGACAGTGTGTTACAGACAGTGTGTTACAGACTGTGTTACAGTCGGTGTGTTACAGACGGTGTGTTACAGACGGTGTGTTACAAACGGTGTGTTACAGACTGTGTTGTGTTACAGACAGTGGTCAGGGACTCCCAGTGGAATTAGATAATGTATCTTTAAAAAAGAAGCCAGCGATGGCGTCAGTACTGCCATGGATCGGTGACTCCAGGTCGTCAGTGGTGTTTAGTAGGAGCTCTGTCACGGCCGCACCGAACCCAGTTCTCCCCAGCCCGACGGTAACCCCAGCTGGGAAACAAGACAACAAAACACTCGTCGTTGCTAGGAAGACCCCGGAGGGCTGACGACCCGGCGAAGGACGGGGGGGGGGGGAGGCTGCGGGACTCCTCGAGATGGGAGCTGCTGCTGCTGCTGCTGCCTCCTTTATTTTGCGCATCCCCTCCCCCCCGCCTGTGGCACAAAGCGCACGGCCGGCCTCATCCGTCCCCACCGCGCGTGTCCGTCACGCCGGAGACGCGCACAGCTCGGACGGGCGGAGCGTCCAGCGGGCTCCGGGTTCACCGCCGTCCATGTTTCATCGCACGGTCGAGTCACCGCTTGTCCCTCACTTACCGGTCCTGCAGGCTGCGCCGGGGTTTGCGCCTTGCTTTTATGACATCCCTCCGAAAACATGCCCATGGGGGGGGAGGGGGGGAGGGGGGGTATGTGTCCGTCGCTTTGTGTGAGATAACCTCCCCAGCAACTTCAGAGAGTTTGTAGATAGGTTTACTGTCCCATCTACAGCGCGCAGGGCGCAGGACGCAGGACGCAGGGCGCAGGGCGCAAGATGAGTCATGTCGCGGCAACATGGGTTCTTACGCACGACAACACGCGCGAGGGAAAAAAAAACAAACAAACAAACAAAAACGCGAAAAGCAAAACCGTCCGCGGTCGTCGCGCTACGACAAGCGGACGCGCACGGGAATGTGCGCGCACGTACACGCGCGCACACGTTTATTTGAATCTATTCCGCGCGATCGTGCGCGCCGTGGCGGGACAGAGAAGACTTGGGGATGACAGGGATCCCGGTGCAGCACTGTGATAGGCTACACACACACACAGACACACACACACACACACACACACACATTGATTGGCTGAGATGTGTGTGTGCGCACGAGTGTCTGCGCGCGCGCGCGCGCGACTGTAACCTCCTCGTGAAGACTGCAGCTCCGCATAATCTCGACGCACCATGCAGGCGGATGGCAGGATCGGGGAGAAGGAACGAGCGGAACAAAAACCGGGACGGGATTCGCCTTGAGACCGCGGACCGACGCGTCGCCGTAAACTTGCGAGATTACACCCCACCCCCTCCTCTCCCCTGCACCCGATTGGACCGCCGGTACCGGAGAAACCGGGAGAGCCCGCGTTTTGGTGCAGCGACCCAAAGCGTCCAGAGTGCCATTGCCTCGGATGGACACGCGCACCGCTCGCAAAACAGCGCGTCCGCCTGGATCCCAGCACGGCGGATCCTGCTCACACCGAACCCGCTCACACACCGAACCTGCTCAGACCGAACCTGCTCACACCGAACCCGCATCGCCCGCACCTGCGAGTGAATGCAAATACAACACCGCGTGAGCAGGTGTCGGGGGGGGGGGGGGGCTCCGGCGACGGACTTTTTTTTTTTGATCTTTCACGATAAACCAAGTCCATCTGCTGGAGACCAGATCCACAAGTGGGACTCTTCCACTTCTCCCCCCCCCTCCTCCTCCCCTCCTCCCTCCTCCATGCAGCTCCACTTCACCCACTCCCGCGAACCGCGATGAGGAGGCGCGGCGGTCACCGGAAACTCGCCTACAAATACATCTTCACGTATATCCTTAACAAAGTCACCCGCAGGAGAGTGTTGTGAGTTAACCGGTGGAGCGGGGGGGGGGAGGTGGTGGAGGAGGAGGAGGAGGAGGAGGAGGAGGGGGGGTCATCCGAGGAAGGAGCGAACGCCGTCTCCGATGCGGAGCTGGTCGCTGTCCCGCGCGCGGGCGGTGCTGAAGTGCGGATGATGTCCGGGCCGAGGCTGCAGGGCTGCCGCTCCCTCCACCTGAACGAGGACAACGGCCGCTTCCTGCTCCTGGCGCTGCTCATCGTGTCCTACCTGCTGTGCGGCGCCGCCGTCTTCTCCGCCATCGAGAGGCCCTCGGAGCTGCGGGCCCACGGCCGCTGGGACGGGACCCTGCTGAACTTCAGCCAGAGCTTCAACATCAGCCTGCGGGAGCTCAACGCCTTCCTGCGGGAGTACGAGGCGGCCATCGCCGCCGGCATCCGGGCCGACACGCTGAGGCCGCGATGGGATTTTACCGGGGCTTTCTATTTTGTTGGGACTGTGGTGTCCACTATAGGTGGGTAAATATGAACACACACACACACACACACATATATACAGGGCCCTGTGCCGTGCCACGAGGGTCAAATAGCTTCTAAGAGCAGTGATCTCCAGGGGTACCCCCCGAATCGCCACGGGTACCCCCCCTGAATGAGGCCCAAGCTGTATTTCTTAAACGTGGTTTGCAGAAAACTTTTTGGCGTGGAACTGCACTCGCCCCGTGGCTCACATCTGCGATGCCGGTGGACTGGCACCCGGACGTGGGCCGCTTCGGGCACCGACGGCCTCCTTCTGCCGCTGACAAAGCGGACGTGAGCCTGAAGTGGCCCACATGTAGAACAGCAAATGTGGCCCAAACGTGCCAAACCACATGTGGGCCTTTTCTGGCAGAGACGCGGTGCTGTGGGCAACTTGTGATCCGGATGTGGCCCTGAAGTGGCCCGTGTGGTAGATGGTGAATATGGCCCAAATATCACCAAACTCACACGGGCCACCTTTGGTAAATATGCAGTGTTGCTCTGGGCTTGGTTCTGGCCCAGATCTGGGAGAAAGGGGGTATGTGGGCCGGATGAAGTGTCGGGTGCGGGCCGGGTGCGGGCCCCAGCAGTTTTGCTATCTGGGATGTTAATGTGCAGGCTCGGTAATGAAAACCTCATCAGGCCAACGTGGTGGTGTCCATGCACGTGTGACGGGGGTGACGGAGGGTCGTCACTTCTCAGTCCTCCTCCGTCCAGCTGAATGTGTGTTACTCAGTGAAGTCTGCCAGTGTTGCGTTGACTTGTGTTAGGTTGCATTGACTTGTGTTGTGTTGTGCTGGGTTGTGTTGTGTTGTGCTGGGTTGTGTTGTACTGGGTTGTGTTGGGTTGTGTTGAGCTGGGTTGTGTTGTGTTGTGCTGGGTTGTGTTGTGTTGTGTTGTGCTGGGTTGTGTTGGGTTGTGTTGTGCTGGGTTGTGTTGTGTTGTGCTGGGTTGTGCTGGGTTGTGTTGTGTTGTGCTGGGTTGTGTTGTGTTGTGTTGTGCTGTGCTGGGTTGTGTTGGGTTGTGTTGTGCTGGGTTGTGTTGTGCTGGGTTGTGTTGTGTTGTGCTGGGTTGTGTTGGGTTGTGTTGTGTTGTGCTGGGTTGTGTTGTGTTGTGCTGGGTTGTGTTGTGTTGTGTTGTGCTGTGCTGGGTTGTGTTGGGTTGTGTTGTGCTGGGTTGTGTTGGGTTGTGTTGTGCTGGGTTGTGTTGTGCTGGGTTGTGTTGTGTTGTGCTGGGTTGTGTTGTGTTGTGCTGGGTTGTGTTGGGTTGTGTTGTGTTGTGCTGGGTTGTGTTGTGTTGTGCTGGGTTGTGTTGTGTTGTGTTGTGCTGTGCTGGGTTGTGTTGGGTTGTGTTGTGTTGTGTTGTGTTGTGCTGGGTTGTGTTGGGTTGTGTTGTGCTGGGTTGTGTTGTGCTGGGTTGTGTTGTGTTGTGCTGGGTTGTGTTGTGTTGTGCTGGGTTGTGTTGGGTTGTGTTGTGCTGGGTTGTGTTGGGTTGTGTTGTGCTGGGTTGTGTTGGGTTTTGTTGTGCTGTGCTGGGTTGTGTTGGGTTGGAATGAGAATCTGTGTGCACATGGTTGGACAACGCCGGACCAATAAGTCAGCTATCATGGTGACATTCCCCCCCCCCC